>NC_081179.1:21426119-21726119 GCF_012432095.1 Onychostoma macrolepis
CTATGTGCATGCAATGTTCTGTAATGTTACATTGTATTCGTTCTACATTGTTATATCTTTGCTATATTATGTTGTTGCATTGTTGCACTGTTGTTTTCTTACATTTGTATTTACTCTACTTTATAAAAAAGGAGTTTTAAGAATTATATTGAATGTGCATTTCATATAAAAATATTGCATATATATATATATATATATATATAAAATAAAAGATCACTTAAGTGTACTTAGACACTTCCATGACTAACATATTTTAGTAAACATATTTTATTACAAAATGTACTTTTTAAAACTGTACTTGTCGAATTGCAAGTTTTTCCTTCACATTTTAATGGTTATGGTTTTAATAATCTTCTATCATGATTTAAAGAATCAGAATAATTTTGTTACGTTGACTAACATGTAAAACACATGTAAAGTACTTTACATTTAAAGTCGATATATTTTAAGTGATCTAAACTACAACGTCTTCATTACAAATGTGTAATCGAGAATATATTTTAAACATACAAAATACGATTTTCAATATAAAGGAAATAAAAGTATTTAGTTATAAATATCATAAATGCTTCTCAGTACATTCAGCATTGGAAATAATTATGAAATTACTAGATGCACTCAAGTTCTATTAAGAGGCTCAAAAAAAGCTCTCTAAAGTTCAGCTAATTGCATTTAATATAAATTTCAACTATGGCACATTATATTGTGTGTAATACTAATACACATTATATTACACGTTTAATATAAATTGAAACTATTACACATCTGAAAAAAAATTCATTCAGTTCACACTTAAGGTTATTCTTTTAAAGCACGTTATATATGTAGCAAGTACTCTGAAGTCCTAAATACTATATGCATCCGATGACCTTGTATTTTAACACTGTACTCTTGCCTTCATTCGCTTTCCCTGATATTTATGTAATTCTAGAATCAAGATAACATTTTTTTAAAAAGGCTCATACATGTCATTGTGATATCAGAGACATGAGATCATCCCAATCTCTGCGTGAATGACAGATGGATCTGATAGGATCTCAACACTTGTGTTAATGAACAGCCATCAGTCAGGGCTGCTCCTCAAATCACGACGTGGCCATTACTTCCTGTCTCATGTGACTAATCATAACGTGCAATGGATCACAGAGATCGGGGAGCGAGTCTGGTCACAGGTGATGTAAAGTTGACATCAATCATGACAGTGAATCAGCCACAAATTGCAGAGATGATGATTTGTTTATACGTTGATGTGGCCTAGTGGTTGAAGATCTGAGCTGGTAACCCTATAAGGGTCGATCCATGAGTGATTACCACTGAGCCCTTGAGCGAGTCATTTCAGAAGCTTCTTGCATGTCTCGCAGCCGATCGTGGTGTGGAAATTTGAATATGTGGAAGTGACATGTAAGAGCTGTGGCGGAGGGATTTTTTGTGAATAACAATGACATTTCAGTCTGTTTCTAATTTAAAAGTGAGTCAAAATCTTGGAATATAGAACATAAGACTACTTTTATGGTGCTATTTTGGTATTTTAGGAGCTTGACGACCCCAGTCCCCATTGACTTTCATTGTATGGAAAAGAGCAGCGTGAACATTCTGCTAAACCTCTATATCTTTGTGTTTTACAGAAAAAAGCACATGTAAAATACTTTACATTTAAAGTTAATATATTTTAAATGCACTAAATTGCAACTTCATCATTACAAATATGTAATTGCAATTACATTTAAATACATGACATACAAGTTTCAATAGAAATGACATTAAAGCATATTTTAGTTTACGTAAATGCTTGTCTGCACATTCGACACTACAATTAATTAATATGCAGTTAACTGTCTGAAAACATTATATTCAGTTTGTACTTAAGTTTAAGTTTATTATTAGGTACTCTAAAGTTACTTTTTCACAATGGCTATTAGTCCAAATACTATATGAAACTTAAAACCTTGTATTAGTCTCGTCTTTTTCTTAGATTTTTCTGTGAATAACGATGCAATTTCAGTCTTTTTCATGCACAAAAGCTGGTCAAAACTCTTGGAATATTAAACATAAGACTTTCATTGTGCGTTTTCTATTATTTTTGCATCTCGACAGCCCAAATCCCCATTGACTTTCATTGTATGGAAAAGAGCAGCGTGAACATTCTGCTAAACTTCTCATTTTGTGTTCTATGAAAAAAGGCTGTTTCTGACTGAATTATTCCTTGAAACATTTAAGCTTTCCTTTGAAAAGAAGATACTGCATAACTTGAAATACTTTGTCAATTAAATCATTATATTACACTCGAAACACATACTGCAAACACACCTCACATGACCAGCAACCCTGCCTCAAAAAATCCCCCAGAATTCCTCCACAGCGCCATGAAATACGGCACATTTGTGCGTCTGACAGATGGACAGCAGCGAGCATTGTATAGGATTAACTGCATGTACGATACAGTAATTACATATGCTACAGCCTTTCATACACACGCATCTAACGCAAACACTATTTATAGCTGCTAAGCATATTAATTTATGAAGCTTTATTGTTTAGCACACAAGCCGCGCCGTCCGAGAGCCAATAATGTGCTTGACCATACAGCCACGGTGAGCAGATAATTAATGTGAGTATTGATATAATTAAACTCTAATTTCCAGGATAAATAGGCCTCATTTTACTGTAGTTAATTGTCTGTTTTTAGATAAACAATTTTGCACGATTAACTTTCTCTCATCCGAGCGACGCACGCTCAATAAAATGCTTTATGGGAAAGTTGAGATGTAAGACCAAATATGTGTGTTCTTCAGTGGTGAAAAAGACAACAGGGTGATAAAAGGGGTTTCTATCCAAAGAACGCCAGCTAAAGCTGAAACGGCTAAACCTCAAACTCTCTGATAAACAGATCAGGGCCTCGGTTCACACGCGTGTGTGTGTGTTTCTGCAAGATTTCTGAAGTTTCGCTGACTTCAGTGATGGCATAACTGCAATATCGAACAAACGCCTCCGTTTCTTCCTTTTTTACTTTATACTTAAACCAGTAAAACATAAACCGTATCTTTTTTCTGAAAATAATAATGCACTTTTTTCATTTTTGTCTTGTTTCAGAGTGAAAATATCTATAAAAAAAATCTTAAAACAAGATGCATTCACTTGATACGAAAATAAATGCATAAGGTTTTCAAAATACATCTTGAAATAGTTTGTTCTTATTTTAGCCATAAATCGCACAAAGTTTTGTTTGATTTATTTATAAGACACACAAACACTTAGCCCATTCATTGAAAACAAGTCTCATTATCTTAAGACATTTTGGTTCTTAAGTAAATTTATCTTGCTTTATAGTGATACTATCTTTAAAAATATCTAGTAATAATAAAAAAATAAAAAATCTCATAACAAGATACATGTACTTGATAAAAAATAAAACCTAAGAAACAAACAAACTGCAAATTCAAAATAAGTCAACATTTGTTCTTGTTTTAAAGATAAACTCACAAAATGTTGTTTTATTTATTCTTAAAACACTCCTAAACTTAGTCCAAAATGTGTGTGTGTGTGTGTGTGTGTGTATAGTCTTCATTAGTCTTCATATCTTAAAATGTTTTGGTTCTTAAGTAAATTTATCTTGTTTTAAAGTTGTTTAGATATTATTACTGGTCAAGATCGCTGGTTAAGAAAATCATTGTGTGCAGATTTACAAAAACACAAACAACTTAAAAAGTGCAACACCAACACTGCAAAAAACTAAACAAAACAAACAAAAAAGAGAGCAAAAAACAAACAAACAAACAAAACAACGTAGTGTTTTTGTTTTGTTTTCTAGTACAAATATCTACTTGAGAAACAAAATGACTTGTAAAAAGTCTTGCTTTCAGAAAAAAAAATCTATTTTGTTAATTTTTAAACAGTTTTGTTTAGCCTTTGAATTAAGATTTTTCTTACTCCACTGACAGATATTCTTCATTAAAAAAAATAAAATAATAATAATTCATTAAATAAAATGTTTATAAAATTGTATAAAACAAGACAATGTCTTAAGTCATTTTGCTTCTCAAGTAAGTGCATCTGATTCAAGAATGGTTAGATATTAGTGATGGAAAACAAGTCAAAAATACTAAGTAAGAGAATATATATTTTTTAATAAAAGGAATTTAAGCACCAATTCTAGTTCAGGAAAGTCTTGAATGCTACTTATTAATAATTCTAGAAAACTCTATACATACACTAATGAAAGCTGGTAAGATTCTAGTTCTGCTGTTTTGTGCTGGAAAAATCATTTTTTGTTAGCAAATACTGATAAATTGTGCAGTGTGAATATTCATACGCAGGTATTTGGTGACCTTTTGAGGCGGTCAGTAATACCACTGACCTTCATCATGACGTGTACGTGTGTAAGTGAACAAAATGACCCTGACAAACTCTTCCACTGCTAATAAAGAGTTATAACACAAACACACACACACACACACACACACACACACACACACACACACACTCCATCCCTCCACGTTCAGACAGGACTTTATACGGCAGCAGAGAGATGCTGTGGTGAATACACAGATACTGTTTAAACTAAACTGAGCTAGACAATGACATCTCTGAATTCAATAATGAAATGCCTTTAACTGAAAATTGAGTGTTTAATCTTATCATTATACATTACTGACACTCTATCCTCCAATTTTATACTGTTAAGTGCTTTGACACAATCTGTATTGTTAAAAGCGCTATATAAATAAAATAAAGGTGAATATCTCCAGGCCCATGTGTCTGCTGTTTTAAACCGGCGGCACAGCATGTGTTTTTTTTTCTTTTTTGCTGCCCTTTATGACTTGTGTTTATCAGATGCAATATGAAACTAGTGAAGATCTTGGGTAAAACTGAAACCAGACGGTGCGACATCAACAGTCTTTTATGTCAAACTGTATACCATTTTACATCACCATGTGGAGCAGGTTCATTTGATTTGCAAAACAAAAAAAAAAGGTGTCGTTTTTATGTGATGAAGGGATTTTGCTCATTTTTCAGAGAAAACTCAGAGATCAATCATAAAGAAGAAATGATGATAATATATTTATGTTGCACATTATAAAGACAAAGTAGTGTTTTCTTATTCTCTCTCTCTCACACACAACATTGTTTCTTGCACTTTTATGTCATAAGAGTTGATTTTTATTAAAAAATACTTAACATAATTAACATATTTCAACTTTTTTTATTTCTGTATTATGAAAATTCCAACTGTGTTGGAAACGTTTTAGCATACCTTCATAATTCTTTTCTACTTTTTAAGTGCATTTTATTATTTATTTATTTATTTTTTGTTTGTTTCACTCTTATCCCAGACTCATTTATAAACTATGAAAATCCATCATTAAATATCAATGACTTTTTAAAATGTATATAATCTAAATAAAGGGTGAAATAAACACAATCCTTTTAGATATTCACTGAGAAAAACTAATAACAAAATAAAACAAATTACAACTATAATCTACTTTTTTTTTTTTTTTGAGTATGCTTTCAAGAACATTTTCATTTTCAAAAAGTCAATGTTACTTGCATTTTTTTAAATACTTGTGTGAAATTTACTATCAATTTTTGATCGAAAACTGTTTCAAGTAAAGTAAATCCTACACCATTTTTTTGCTGGTGTCATTTCCAAGAAATATATATATATAAAAAAAAAAAAAAAAGTTTGATGAGAAGTAAGTGCACTTGTTTACCAATGTAAGACGTGATCTGATGTGTGAAGAAAAATAAAAATGAGGTGAATATGACTCGGATTCAGTGCAAAGTAAACCAAGCACACGAAAAGACTGACAATTTGTAAATAAATCTTTCTCAGACAGCAGAATTTCACACAGTACTGTATGTAGTCGGCTTTACTGTCCTCAAGTGCTCTCTGTATACACACCTCAATACACTCCTGCCAATAAATACTTGCAGCACACACTCATAACACACAGCGTTAGTGCTGAGTCCTGCATTGAGTGTGTGTGTGTGTGTGTGTGAGCGCTGGCTCAGAGCGGATGGCGGTTCTGATGGGTCTACGAATGCGAGGAAACAGCCGGTAACGCGAGCCGACCAGCGGAAACACGCAGAGAATTAGAGGTGGAAAACTGAGCAGAGAGAGGAAAGGAAAGAGAAAGACAGGCAGAAAGAAAGTGGGCCGGCACGGCTCAGAGATCACAGATAGCCATATCGCTGGAGAGATACGATTAAATATTAAAAGTACAAGATCTCCCCACTGACTGCTATTAAATAATACAGATGAACAGACGCAGGACACCTGTTCTTCTCAGCGCTCTCCTCTCTGAGGGCCGAACCAAGGCTCCCAGATCATCACTGCACAGCGTTCGAAGGCAAACCTGCGCTCCTTATGTGAAGACTGAAGGTTTTGCGTGTGAAGAGTGGCCCTTATACAGTTTTTTTTTTTTTTTTGTGTGAGCTCAGTAAAAAGATTCAGCCAGGATGGTGGGAATGTTTATAAATACAACTAAAATATACTGATATAGTTACATCTAATTAAATATGATGTGCTGTATTTTGCCCAGTGTTTGTGGCCCATTGTTATGCTTTTTAGAGTGATATGTCATTAGTTGAGCAACATGCTAACATCAAATTCTATAGAATGCAACATTGCTATTCATTTTCTTCAAAGATAAATTAATTTGGTTAATGATATGTATAAACTTTTCAGGACAAGAGCTCAGAGGCTGTTCAGTTTTGATTACATGCATCTGTAGACGCCAGAAATCAGTGTCATTTTAACTTTATTTCTAATAAATGGTGTATATTAGCCAGATTTCCCGTGGAGAACTACATTACCCATAATACCCTGAAGTGAAATCCACCAATCAGAGAACTCGCTGTTAGCTGCTGTTAAAATGTATTGTTTTAAAACTTAAAACTTGTTTTTAGATACACCGCAAATAAGATTTTCTTAGTATTTTTGTTTTCTATATCTAAACTCCAGCTGCATTTACTTAAGAAGCAAAACAATAAATATATAAACTACAGTAATTTTCTAGAAAAACGGTCACAATTAAGTGACTTTATAACAAAAAACTTATTTCTTTCTTTCCTTTTCTTCTTTCTTTCTTTTTCTTTTCCTTTTTTTTTCTTTCCTTTTCTTTCTTTCATTCTTTCTTTCTTTTTCTTTCTTTCAGTATAAACTTTTTTTTTTTAGAAAACAAAACGTAATATCTCATGTCAGGTCACTTCCCAACTAAATGTATCTTTATTTAAAAATGTTTAGATATTGGTACTGTAAAACAAGAGAAAAAAATCATTTTGTTCAGGTAATTTGCAACGATTTATAGGATGAGTTGCTCATTTCCTTCAACCCTTGCTGTTTTCAGGTTTTAAATACATTATATATACACACACCATATATAAATATGTTGGTTTAAAATTGAAGTTTAGAAAAAAAGTAGAAATTTGAAATTTTCCGGGAAACAAACAAACAAACAAACAATCATTCTGGATTCGAGTCTCCCGTGTGCTTCACATAAGGCGTGCTATTTGTGTAACATGTGAAGTTGTTGCCTATGAAAAGCGTTCCAAATCAGTCACTGACAAGGTTCTGCTTTAAAAGGTAGCTCCCTACGTAGTCAGCAGACAGCTCTCTAGGTTTCTGAACAGAAGTACACTCTCTTTCGGCTCAATCACAACTGCAGCTCACTCTTGTGCTTCTGGAATAAAACAACCGCACGCCATCCTCAAAGTCAAACAGGCCTCCTGATATTTATTCTGCCTGCTATTGAGCTCTTATAAGAAGACACAAGCAGCTCCTGCCCTGCATACATGTATATGTAAAGCACAACTCTGCAAAACATACACACAGAGCGATGGCTAAGCCGCATGCATGCGTATTTCATTGTGTTTGAGAAAAGCGCCTTTGCACCTGAGTGCCGCGTGCGATTAAGATCTGGCGCACAGAGATCGTCGCTGAGGTTTTTGAGGATTGAGCAATAGCCACACAGGCACTTTCCCACAAAGGCCTAGTTACACACACACACACGGTACGGAAACAGACTCTAACCTCAAATCTATCAAATTAGAGCACATGCGAGTCTAAAACAGGCCTAAAACACAAAAAGAGAGGTCAATAATGATTGTGACACAAAAGCAACAGCAACAAAAGACAATAGAATATCAGATTAATATAACATTTTCTTGAACAATGGGGTTAAATGATAAATACATAGCAATATAAAAAATAAATTCAAGCTTTTCAGACAAAAACTGTTCAGATATGAGGGAAAATTTTTTGGTTTTTAGTTGTGTGTGTGTGTGTGTGTGTGTGTGGATGTGTGATTGTGTGGTTGGAGGTGCGATAGAGGAGCGTATTTTTTGGTGCACAAATTGCATTTTTTATATTTCCATTTAAGACATCCGCCTCATATCCTCTCCAAATCAAACTGCCGATGTAAGCTTTTTAACAACACGTCTCAGCCGCAAGATCACAGTTTGGTCAAGTATCATGCAATTATGACGTGCATCGGCCTTTTTACTCTGGAAAAACATACTGCAAAATTAAAGTGTCACAGCAAGTTCGGCAAACTAGAGCAACTTCTTTTTCCAAGAAAAACTGGTTTGAGTGAAAGCCGTGACCTCAGTGTCACAATGTTTGCCGTCAGATCTGGCCTTCGTGACCTTTGCTGACCTCTGCCCTCTAACTCGGACATGCCTACCACATGAGAGATGGTGAGATGACAGTGTTGACAGCGTCCAACAGGGCAGAAACACACGGCACTGGAAGCAAAGCGCTCAAACATCAGAGACAAACTCTGGAAACTGGAGAGATTTTCATGAATGAGGGCAAAATGACTGATACCTTAACAATATAGGTGGCAGTAAGTTTGATTTAACATTTAATCCTGTAAAGCCTGACATAACAGTAATCCATTTCAAATCTATTTAAAAAAAAATTCTTTTTTTAAAATAGAACAGTTTATTGTTTCTTTTAGATTATAAATAAATAAATAAAATAAATGTGTCATATATTTTATTCATCAGGCTTTTATGACTCGTATAGTATGATATATTGAGATGAGCTCATATTGTAGGATAAAAACAAAATAAATAAAAAAAATAAAACGTTCAGTTTTATTCAGAAGCCCAAAATAAATGTGTAATTTGGTGCAATTGCTGATATTTATATAGTCAAAAAGTAAGATGAAAGTCTGATTTGCAATATAAATCAATGAGATGTATAGCAGACTTACATAAAATTATATTACTATAAATTGTCTCTCTACATCTCCAATATTATGTCTTAGTAAGAAGATATAAAAATGCTTAGTTTGATCATCAAAACATAATGTAATGCAATACAATGCAAATTATTTATATTATATTCTAATTACTTTTATTTTTATTTTACATATATTAGTGCTGTCAAACGATTAATTGCATCAAAATAAAGTTTTTGTTTACATAATATATGAGTGTTTATTTATTATGTATATATAAATACAAACACATGCATGTATATATTTAATAAAAATATGTTATGTTTATATATTAAATATATTTATATATAATATAATGATATAAATGTATAAAAATATTAACGTAAATATTTTCAAAATATATACTGTATGTGTGTATTTATATATACATAATAAATAAACACTCATATATTATGTAAACAAAAACTTTTATTTTGAATGTGATTAATCGTTTGATATATATATATATATATATATATATATGTGTGTGTGTGAGTGTGTGTATGTATGTATATATATATATATATATATATGTGTGTGTGTGAGTGTGTGTGTGTGTGTATGTATATATATATATATATATATATAACTCTAGCTCTTTTGTTGATTTTAATAGCTTCTATTGTCTTCATTTGTAAATCGCTTTGAATAAAAGCATCTGCTAAATGACAAAGTAAATGTAATGCAATACAATGATGATTGAGAGATGAACAAATAAATATTCCTGTTCCTCATATGCCTGATGATCATATTTGAGACTCACATTTTAACATAATTTTTCAAAAAAAAAAAAAAAAAAAAAAATCATGTCAGGTTAATCAAATAAACCTAAGCTGCTTCAGTAAGTGTTCATCTTGAAATATGATTAACAATATCAAAGTTATTCTTACATGTAAAAATCTCACACAGATTTCACAGCAGAAATGTACCTGAAGGTGGACGTTTGAATAATTCTACTAAAAGGCCTTACTAAAAACTCGCTAAAAAAATCTAAACTATCATTCAGACAACAAGGCATGTGTATACAACTTGTTTTTCAGCAACGTTTTGATCACATTGATCATTTAACACATCAAATATGACACAGCAGACTTTATAGGGTTAAACAAGTAGTGAGAGTAAACCACAAACTATAGCCATTAGATTCAAGCATCTAGTATTCGGCCCACTGGACCTAAAGAATCCATTAAAAGCAGAAGCCAGACATGAATATAGCATTAGCTTTAAAAAAAAAAAAAAACACATGGACAATGAATATACAGCGCATTTATTCATCCTTGCTTCTTCTCTGATAAGACACACCATTCTCCATGAACACAGATGCATATCACAATTTATTATTCCAGAAATAACTTCCATTTGTCCGTCCTGAGACATATCCCAAAGCTAATCTCGCTCCGTTAGCATTCAAATTACCTATTACGCTAGTTAATACAGCACTGTGTACGAACATCGCGCGAGGTGAGAGGGCAGCTGCTACAATGCTATCATACATAAAAATGCTCTCTATTCATATCTGTGGCATTTAAATTCCAAAAGCTAAACAAGCGGCGGGAATCATTCTGGAAGGATAATATCGTATGAATATTTGATTGTTTCCTTGAAGGGGTGTTACGTGGGCTAAACAGAGGAGCGCTAGTTTGTTGACAGTGCGGAAAGGCGTCTCAGACTGGAATTTTTTCCGCCCTTGTGTGGTTTAAATTACTGATGTTTATCATTTAGCGCTGCGCTAGCATTCACTGATGACACTGTATACTGATTCCAGAGCTGTACGTCAGTCACCGGCCTGATGCTACGCTTACTCAATCAACACGCATGCTAGCGATTTTACAAAGCTAAGATGCTAGCGGCTTGAACCCGGGGAAAAACAACACATTTGAATTTAGCTCTAACTGTTTTTACCTCATAATCTTTTTGTAATTCTGCGTTAAACCGTCATTGAGCAGTTAGCTTCTAGCCTGCCCCAGCTGGTTTGGTTTTGATGGTTTTAGAGGGGTTTTACAGTACTGTGACTCTTGGTCAGGCCACAAGCTAAACCATCTTAACCCTATCCTATTAGATACATGCATTTCCAAGGCCTCAAAATGATCAACATGATCAAAAGACCAGTTGCACACAATCTACTACATGCCTTCTGTCGTCTGATTGATAGTTTACACTTGTTTTTAGAAAGTAAAAGTCCTTGACAATTCTAAAAATGTCCAGGTCGCAGTTCACTTGTCTTTTTCATGAGGAATCTTTAATAAATTTGTAAAGTGAGTTTAAAAAGTATGTTATTAATATTTCAAGGCATTTACTGAACTGAAGCCATTGATTATCCATACATCATTCTTTAGAAAATCATGTTAAAATGTATCAAATACGATCCATCAGGCTTTTGTTTTTCTCTATCATCATAGTACTGCATTTCATCATTCATGTTTTGCTACCAACAAAATTAAACTACAGAGGTTTCATCTTAAAACTAAGAATTCAAACATTATTTTAATAAAGCGTTATTGAGAGATATAAACTGATATGTACATGCATTTTGTCTAAGTAGTCTGATATGCTGTTATAAAGATTGATGTACATTAGAATTTCTTTTTTTTTTTTTTTTTTGGCCATACAAATAACAACGACTGCACCAAATTATTATTATTATTTTTTTGGGGGCCATAAATCAAAAAAGCCCCCCCCCCCACCTCACCACGTCCCCCCCCTCCCTTCTTGAGTGTGAGCTCTTCTCACTGTATCATACAATATGAGCCATAAAAGCAGATATGATAAATATCATAAGAAATTATGAATATGAGCCATAAAAGCAAATATGATACAAAACATGAAACACATATGCATTATTTTGCCTAAAGATGAATTTTTTTGTATATTTTTATTATTATTTATTAATTATCAATAATTATTATTTTTATTTTCTTAGGTTGGTTTAAACAGTTAAAACCAGTTTTTTCCAGAAATATTAATATTTGTAGTTTTTTGGACTCTGACTGAACAATCATATATTACATTAAATAAAAATAAATAAACAAATACTGCATGGCATGGTATAGTCATGGTATCAGAGGGTAATACTTTGACTTAGAACATGGCACTGAATTATTACTATATTCAAATACTGTAATATTACCATGGTGCAGTGCCCATAAAACTACAGAAATACCAGAGCACTTCTTTGTAATTGTGATGTTTGTATTCTTCCACAATATATACAGTATGGGGAATGATTTATTTATTTATTTATTATAGAGCCCAAGACAATAAACAGTTGTTCTGGAACTTGCGGCCTGTGATTTAATAATCTACACTCTTGAATAATAACTGTATTTACATGTGACATGTCATGTGATAGCATCATATACAGCACTCACAACAGTCAATTAAATAAAGTAACGAGCCCATGCTAACAAACATTACACACAAACTACTCACATGAGAATCTACATCGTAACTAATACAGATTAGAGGCCTCTAAATGTGAAATGCGAGCGTTAATCTTCTTTAAGGAGGTGGAGTAATCTACGCATCTCTCTATTCAACTTCTAGCAACGCAAACAGATCCTCCGAACACCTCGCCTCCCGTAAAATATGAACCGCCGAGCAAAAAAAAAAAAAAAAACCCTGCACAAAGGCCGCGGCACTCCTGTGGAAAGAAATATGCAGATGGAAGTTGATGTATGAAATTAACCTTTGCTTTTCTAACTCCTGTCTCTGGCTCTCCTAGCCCTGCCGCACATGTAGCATACAAATGACCGGCCGGCCGCTCCTGCATATTGATTCTTCAGTCTCAGGGAATTCTGCTCTCCTCCTCGTCTGCCTGTGTTTCCCACAAATCTGCGTGGAGGACAGTGGGGAATATGGTTTATGGGAGGAGGGGCTCGTTCCTCTTTTGTGTACACCGTTCTTTAGCATTACAAACTAGCTGCTTCTCACGCCGAGCACGAGTGGAAACGCACCATAGCGGAAACCGTCCGGCGCCTTGGGAAACACACCGCAGGGGCTTATAATACTTTCAATGTCTTATATGTAATTAAGAAGGACATGGACAGCTATATAAATAAGCAGAAATTAAATAATGAACAAATAAGAGCAAAGGACGGTCAAAATAAGATTTAGTAAATTTGGTTTGCTCAATATTTGGACTAAATGCCTGTGCATTTATAGTGACTTTTACAAAAATATAGAAGGGTAAATATTGTGTCCACTAATTTACCATAGTTTTTATTATTACAAATTGCAAAAAGTGGCAGAAAAGCAGTTAGTTAGTTAGTTGGTTCTACTTTGTGGCCTCATGTTTTGTAGCTCCTTTGACAGTGAAATTGGTCCAAAATTCAACTTTATGAATCATAAAATGTGACCCTGGACCACAAAACCAGTCTTAAGTCGCACGAGTATATTTGTACCAATATCCAACAATACATTGTATGGGTCAAAATTATCGATTTTTCTTTTATGCCAAAAATCATTAGGATATTAAGTAAAGATCAAGTTCAATGAAGACATTTTGTAAATTTCCTACCGTAAATATATCAAAACTTAATTTTTGATTGGTAATATGCATTGCTAAGAACTTCATTTGGACAACTTTAAAGGCGATTTTCTCAGTATTTTGCCCCCTCAGATTCCAAGCCAAATATTGTCCTATCATAACAAACCTTACATCAATGGAAAGGTTATTTATTCAGCTTTCAGATGGTATATAAATCTCAGTTTCAAAAAAATTTACCCTTATGACTGGTTTAGTGGTGCAGGGTCACAAATATGTTCCGACTGGCTGTTTTGTCACATCAGGCTCATTTTTGCTTTAGTAAAAATATCTATTGACAAAATCATGGTATTTTCAACCCAGGCCCATTGGAAAATCGTGCATGTGGCGACATTTCTGCAAAATGATATTACTTTGCACGTTTCATGACACTTTTAAAATAAAATGTCCAGTAACTGGCATTTTATTCAAAACAGATGAATGTGAATCTAGCAAGCTATTTGTTGTACGTATCATGGCAATTCAGAAAGCATCCAGTCAGTCATGCTTAAAAACAATGTACCATACTAAATACTACAGTAAATCTAACCAATAGTGTAAAAAAAAGCAAACTTTACAGTTTTTACTGATTTAATACTTTACTAATTTTGCAAGTGTTTTGAGATCATAACAGTATTGCGAGAAAAAAGTCTTTAAAATAGCAGTGTTCATTTCAGTTGGAAACTGCAGTGAATTGTATGTATAGGTACATCTTGGCCAAAAAAGAATGTAGATGCAATAAAAAAAAAAAAGTTTAAATAAACAAAAAGGAAATAAAACCCATACATGTATAGTGATCCTTACAAAAATACAGCAACTTGGGATTGGCCAACAATGTCATCAAAAAGCTTTGTTTGACTGAGATTCCTAATTCATTTATTATGATTTCATAGTAGTAACTCCTAGTGCAAACTATGTAAGGGAAGTACAGAACAAGGGCTCTTGGCAGAGTCGGAAATACACTGCAGCTTGCTATTAATTTGAGTCATTAGTCTCATATGTAGGAGCTGTTAGGAGATGTGCTGAAAGACGTCTATAAGAGGCTGTATACAGAGCTCCCTGGAGGCCAGCCGCTCCCCTCTATAATGAAATAAAGACAGTGATGGTGGCAGAGAGAGAGTGACACAAATGTATATGGAGGTGAAGAGGTGGCCAGGCCACTGCTGCCGTAATCACATCATCTGCCGGGACAGACGTCCCACCTGGAGGAGGAGCGGAGAGGACACGCACCCGAGAGAGAAAATCGAAGGACACCGCACTGGGCAGCTGAGATTTTTTTGCATCTTAATTTAAAGGAAAACCATGAAAATAAAAATGTAATTCGGTTGGGGGGACCATTAAACATGAAATCAAAATTGACCCTGAACGATTCATTTGTGCATGTCAATCTTAAAAATAATACTTACAATCACAATCATTCATCCAATGTAATCAATCCATCTTCCTCTAAACAGCTTTTCTTTTCTGATGATGTAATCAAATACGTGTGGGCGGGGCAAAATATTACAAACTATTTTTAATTATAAATAAATAAATACTGTACTGTAAATACTGCGTGTGTGTGTGTGTATATATATATATATATATATATATATATATATATATATATATATATATACATATATATAAATTCATGACTTTTATTTTGAAGAGCTGTTGTCACACTTCATAGTTTCCAGCTAGTTCAGGCTTCACGTTAAGTCACAAGTTATGCTTTGTATTTTGTCGCGTTTGTTTCGGTCTTTTTGCGAGGTCTTAATTTGCGAGCTTTTTGCTTCAGCTATGAATCTACGGTCTATGAATCTGAATGCTAGGGTTTACATTTCATCTTGCCTCACTTTACTATTTTTTCTTTAAAATATGTAACAAACAAATTCATTTAATAATTATACAAAGGAATTCTTAAACAAATGCTGATTTTGCAGTATTCCAGTTGCGGTTTGCATCGATTCAAAGTGCTGTTAGCAATTTTAGCATTTTGCTAACTGAGCTGACAGACCAATAGCGACTACCACCAGATTACAGTACGTCACTTCTCAGACATTCCACGATTCATCAGATGCTGACTGAACATGTTCAGTCGGTAATAACAAACGCTGATCAAAGTCGAGGAGGTAACAGAACCGACAAAACCTGATAAACATGTCTGTTTGCGTTAGTTGTGTGAACTAGCCTTTAGCCTTCAAAACGCTGTTCTCTGAAGACGTGTTAGCAAACTCAAGCATACAAAATGACTGACAGGCAGAGACAGTTTCTAGCTACGTTTGTGATTGGCTGAACAGTGCCTCGTTTTTCACTGTTTACAGAGACTATGGCTAGGGCTGTGATTTCTCAGGACACCTATTTCATTGATATCCGTCAGGAAGTAAGGAAAGTTTATGTGTTCAATTCCAAACAAAAACCTCTCAGCACGATTTTATTGTTCATAATTCATGATTAGCCGTCCCGAAAACATAAAGCGTCTCCAGAAGCTTTCATTTTCCACACACACTGGGGCGTTCTGGCAGAAATATCCAAACAGTAAAGTCACTGACAGGCCCGCACCCCTCTTCGTGACATAGTCATGCCCCATGTCCACATCCAGACAGGTTTGGACTCATTTTCCCAGAATTCCCACTGAGCTGCTCTGCATTGCAGAACATGAGCGACGGGGGGTCCTTCTGTAGTCCCTATTTATAGCAGGACGCCGCAACTTTCTCTCTTCCTCGCCGGCACAGTTAATGCGCCTGCCAAACTCGCTTTCTATAAGCCACCTGACTGAGTAAATGCACGATGTGAACAAATAACCAATTAAATCAAACATTTTGGACAAGATCTTCCGGACAGATGGACACCAGGTCCAACGTGCGGCAGGTTTGGCATGAGACATGTTTACTGCAGACACTCAATCCTACCCTCAGGCATTACGTGCCTATTTACAGTAGAGTCTATTGATAGCAGCAAACTTCATAGTTTATTTCAATTAGGAGATAGGAAATAGGAAATCACATTTAAATCAATCACACCTCTCCCCGGGCTGAAATCGATGCTGCCTTTCCAGGGGTTTCTACGCAGAAGCGCCACGTTCCGATATCCTCTCGTCCACTTCATTGCCAGCTGCGCGAGTGTGTGTGTGAAAGGCTTTCGATCAATGCTTCCCACAAAGGCATTACTTGGGAGGGCGGACGTATACAGAGGCTTTTTAATGGAACACAACCTACATTAGTCGGGTAAAGGAGAGATCGGCTTACAGGGCTAAGAAAGACGAATATTTCTGCAGTCGCAGCGAGAGAATGCCGGATACGGAGGGCTGCTTGTAATGAAATTACTATTCATAGTCTTTTCTTCAAATGGCGGGACGCTTAGTGATCAGATATATAGAGTCAATCGCCACAGGCGGATCTAAATGTGTCCCGCGAAGACAACAAAATTCGGTTTACAGCACACACGCTCTCCACGGGCCTCATTAATGAGACATGAGCAGAATAAATGTGTGTGAAAACTGTTTGGAAATAATATTGTAAAATTTGCAGCATTTTACACACAATGACATGACAGTGAGAAAATAATGACACATTTTTCATTTTTGAGTGAACTACTACTTTAAAACATTCATGGATCTATGTATCGGAGCAAAATGTAGCTAAACAAACAATAGATCTCCATCATTTGAAAAAGGATATTATTGGTCTTTTTTAACGCTGTCCACATTTATTCCCAAAAGACTATTAGACGAGCCATGATTTTAACTCTGTTCTCCTCTGTGCAATTAGCTCAGTGATTGAATATTGAGGTTGTGGAGATGGATAGGAGGCTTGAGCTGTGATCTTCCTTCTGGTCAGGACATTACAGAGAGAGAGAGAGAGAGAGAGAGAGAGAGAGACACTCTCGAGTCACTGCTTACAGGCCTCAAACCAACTAGCAACTAGCTTTACATGTTATGAGACATAATTTAGCATCCAAAATCACCAAAACACAATAAAATTCCAATTAAATCAATACAATTCTGTTTTTTTTTTTTAAAGCACTCTGCAGTTTTGTCATTTGCTGCTTTATAGGCTTGAGCTCTTGAATGTCAGGTGGATTCTGATTGGCCATTCGTCATTCGTCAACTCAAAAAAAAAATTGAAAGTGATTCCAGATGTATCGTATCTCTATGTCGTTATTGTTACAGTTGTGATGTGAAATTCCCTATTCTTATAGAATTAGAATGACTATTAGAAATGTATATATAGTTATCATCATTGGTGTGAACAGGCCTTTAAAACCTTTAAAACTGAACCTACTTTTCTTTTTGGCTGATCCCATAATGCACTGCAACAATGTCAGTGGTAAAATCCAAGATGGCTGACAAAGCGGCAAAAATGCATATGAAAATTGCGTGTGCTCAGTGTGTACTGATTGTCATGTCTGCGCGGATGGTGCATGTACAACAACGCACATGCAAGGTGAATACTGTTCAGACAGAAGAGTTTACTAGGTGGTGCTGTGCACCTATCGTAAAATGAAGTATACACGGCTAAAGAGTTTTTGCGCTAAAGAACACTGCAACTGTTGTTTAAAAGAGAGCAAAGACATTTTCAATGCTCATAACGTCTGAAGAGAAAAAGCACAAACACAGGACAAAGATTAAACTAGTGCTAGTGTGCATATTAGGGCTGTCACGATAAATCGATGCATCACGATTCATGGATTGCGTCCAAATGCATCGTGATTCTCTCTGGAATCGATTCTGAGCTTAGTTTTTAACAGCAGACAGTGCTCTAATCTAATGGTGCTCATGCTCTTGTGATTCGAAAGACACCCTTGTAATTCGCTTCAAACTTTTCGAACTTTATAAATGATTATTTTAGGTTTAAGCAGAGTACGGCTATTTCTAAAGCATGCAGTGCCATCCGCTGTTAAAAACTAAGCTCAGAATCGCGATGCAATCAGAAAATCTCAGAATCGATGCAGAATCATTTCTCGATTCGAGGTGCATCGATTTATTTCCCCAGCCCTAGCACATATGTCGCCATCTGTGTATACTTTCAAAGGCTATGCGTTCGGCAGTGTGCACGTCAAAACATAATACTTTGGGCTTTAGCTTAGCAACATGCTAATGACAAACTCCATTGTTTGATTCTCCTGTACGGAGCGTGTATTTGTGTATTGAGCAGTTTATGATAGTTAAGATACAGCCTTTTTTTTCCAGACAATTTTGTACATGACTTTTCTGCAAAGATGAGCCAGCCAATCAACTGCCATTAACATGAGTGGGAATGCTAACAGATAGCTTTCTCCCAGTGTTACAGACCACCTTGAACAAAGCATCTAGTAGATTTGGGAACAGCTATTGTGTGTGTCTAAACATTTGGATTAAAGGTAGCATTGGAGTATTGTATTCCTGCAGAGCGTAACACCGATACTCGGCTTACGCTTTAAAGCAGTCCCTGTTCGATACGGGAACAGAGCGCAGAGGAAACGCGCTACAGGGAAGCGCTGGTCTGAGGAACACCTGCATGAGAATGATGATTGATGTCTCATAACATCCTGAGAAAAGAAAGTTTATGGATTAAAACATCGATCCGGCTCATCGAGCACCACGGCCGCTCCGATCGGCCTGATCTAAGGTGTAGATGTTTCTCAATCACGTGTCCTACACTAAATCTCAACAGCAGATTCAGGTCAGTTCAGGTGGAGGACGTGTACAAACACAAGCAGTCTTCAGCCACGAATACATAAGTGTGTGAACACACGGTCAGGAGTGTGTTCCTCCAGAGACCTGCAGTGTGTTATCTTAACAAAGGGACTCGGCTCTCTATAAATTACCCTCCCTCCGCTCGCGCTAATTAGAGACGAGCGACATGAACCGGAGCTAAAGCCGGGGTGTTGGTAATTACACACACACACACACACGCGCGCGCTATCCGCTCAGTGTTTGTTGGCCTCTAGAAATATGTACATTATGTAGACTCCAGATATACTCTGAGGAATATTTTACTGCTCAGTGGTTGCTTTTTCAAATCTCTGGAGATGTGATTGTTTCATCTACATTTAAAGAGATAGTTCACCTAGGAATGACAATTAGAATGAAAAAGACGAAACGCAACACAAACTGAGACTATATAAAATGCAATATCATTGACGAAAATAGACGAGACTAAAATGTATTTAAAAACTCTATATCTAAAACTTCTCTATATTTTATTCAATAAAAATGTAAACATATAGACCTCCACAAGTTTTCATGTTTGAGGTTGCCAGATGTCAAGAGGTTAAATTTCCCATTAGTGTGTTGCTTTATCTTTACAACCTGGCAACCATTCGTATGCTTTCTCTACACCACATAAAAAATGCTGATGAACTGAAATCACTGACAAACATGTAAGTTGGCGTTAAGATGCGAAAGACCGTGTTCCTTCACAGGGACGTTAGCTCTGTTTGCCGCGACTAAATCTGCCATCAAACCTTCTCACTGTCGAACTGTAATAAATCTAAACATGCATCTCTGCTATAATGTTTGCGATTGAGGTTACTGCATAAATGAATGTACGCACCTCTGTGCCACAATACAAAGCCTTTTTGGTTGTTGTTGTTTTAATAGAAAAAGATTAATATAATTAAGAATTATTGGAATTAATATTAGGAATTTTCCTGGTTTAGCTTTTGAGAGCAGCTTTTGAGTTTTACCAGTTTTCACTATGCAGAGAATGTGTTTATTTTTATGATAATAAATCAGGAAACTAGATGACGTAAAATAAACTATTTGCGTGCTTATTGCTTATGGTAACTTAAAAGTAATAATTCTGATGTAATTTCACAAATAACAACAATCATGATCAGCAAATAATTGTGATTATCAGTTTAACCATTATGACTCAAATTTGACAAACTTTTAATTGGCTAAAACTAGACTAAAATTCCCAGACTTTTATTCATCTAAAACGTGACTTAAAAAAATAAATAAATAAAGGACTGGTTGACTAAATATGATAAAAACTAAAAAAGGACAGTTGACAGGACTAAGACAAAAAAAACAAAAAAAAAAACAAACTAATAAATAAAATAAAATAAAATAAAATAAAATAAAATAATAAAATAAAATAAAATAAAATAAAATAAAATAAAATAAAATAAAATAAAATAAAATAAAATAAAATAAAATAAAATAAAATAAAATAAAATAAAATAAAAACAGCTGATGAAATGAATACTACCCTCATGTCTTTCCAAATTGGTGTGATTTTATTTTGAAGAACAGTGAGGTCTAAATAACACTGGACCCCACTGATTGTCATTGTATGGACAATTAATGAGATATTTTACAAAATATCTTCTTTTTTGGCCGAACTATCACATTCGCAACTTCTATAATGTGACATTTCCAAGTAATTCCTTGGTAGAATTTAAAAAAACAAACAAATAATTGGCAAATCTGAGACACTGTCTTGATCTCTTCTGAAATTATCAAGGAGACACACAAGGTCTTTTTCTCTGGAAAAAATCCCCTAAGCTGAACACTTCATCAAAGTCTCCATTTGTTCTCTGTTTAATCTCATTAGCGTCTAGGAGAAACATTTGAGATTTCCTTTGTGATCTTCTTTCCTGTGGGTTAAATTTCACTCACTCACAAACACACACATCATCTAATAGCGCCGGTGTGTTTGTCTTGTGGTGGCGGTGTTCAATCTTCTTAAGAAATAAATGCGTAAGGGAAAACAAACCGCCGCTATCTGCGAGCTCAAGATATGACTGTGCTCCAGTCTAATACTCTTATGTAAACCCAACACAATCAAACCTCAACAAACCCCTCAGCGCTCAAGGCCTCCTGCAGATATTAGACAATCTGCTGGACGGCATCGGCCGCAGGAGTTTGACTGACTCCACCATCACACCATCTTTGTGTTCGGCACACTCCAAAACATATCCTGAGACCCTCAGTGTCCCGTCTGGTGTTTGAACTAAAGCCGGCACTTCAGAAAAGCAAAGAGATAAAAAGAAAAAAAAAAAAAAGCCAAGTGAAAAAAGAACAAAAAAAATTTCTTCGGATAAAAATAACAGGATGCCAATTTCACACTAAGCACCCAAAACAAAAGGATAAAAATATCAGTGGTGTGGAGGCAATTTTTACAAATAAATCTAAGTTACAAAAGTACATTTTAAATATGGAAATGGAATAAAAATGCATTCAGAAGTGTCTTTATTCATTGGTAATACAGGTATATATATTTGCTTATATAGATTACTTATATATTGCAGTCTGAATTACATGACAAAAATCAGTAACGTAATCCATTACATTACACATTTTTGGTAATATTATCAGACTAATTTTTGATTACTTTAGACTTAAAATAGGATAATTTTATTGCTATAAAAATGCAAAGAGAAATAAAATATATCCATTCACTGTTATTAATAACATGAAGTGCATTAAACATTATGTTACGTCAAGATTCCCAAACTAGGGATTTTGAAGGAACTGCAGGAACTGGTTTAAAAAAACAAAAACAAAAAAAAACCTAATAATTTATTAAATCATTAAAAATAAATAAATAAATGATGAAAAAAAAAAACATACTAAAAATATTTTATATTTTATTGGTTTACCTGCATGTCATGAAGAATTAGGGAAAATCAATAAATTATGAATAATTTATTGCTGTTGTGTCTATCTATCTATCTATCTATCTATCTATCTATCTATCTATCTATCTATCTATCTATCTATCTATCAAGTAAAAACAATTGCACATCATTGCCTGATGAATACCTGCCATATAGGATTATTAATTAGATATTTAATATTCAGATCTTTTAATTGCTGGTTTCAGCCTGATTAGCGCTCTTGAGTGATATTAAGTCACTTGTCCAGCATCATTACCTCTCAAAGTCCATGAACACACAGCGGGGTTCCTTCATTCCCACAGGTTTAATTATGAAAGATGGATTATAGAAATATGATAAAGAACGCTAAAGAAGCGCAGATGTTTTGGCCATATTGATGGAGTCTACAGATGTTTACAGCAGCTGTGTTAACGGTGATCTTCTGACTAACATCAACATCAGGCAGTTACCACACTGTTTAGTTTTCCCTTTTTTAAAGCTCCATCATCCATTATGTCAGAAACAACACAAAACGCATACACATGTGCATAAATATTCATATTTAGCAACAAACATTTGTGTTGGGTACAAAAACTAGCTACTCAAAGTCATTTTATATCATGGTAACAGTATTTAACACAATACACTGTCAAAAAATAAATAAATAAAAATCTGTAGCAATAAATAAAGGTTACTGAAGTACATTTTACTAGAAAACAACACCATATCTGTTTTTTTTTCTTCTTCAAAACATTTAAAGCAGTGTTACTTTTTTTTTTTTTTATTATGAAATTTACTAGCAATTTCTTTTCCCCCCACACTATGATGTGGTATATGATAATTTTACTTATTAGTTTATTTACGATATATATTATATACAGTATACTATAAGTATAATACATCTTTATTTCATCATTCAAAATGTTTATAGTAATGCAAAAGTGAGATGAAAGAACTGCATTAAAGAACCTAAAAATTAAAAAAACTACCAATTAAAAGAAATAAACATAAAAATACACTTTTATTTATTTTAGTGCTGTCAAACGATTAATTGCGATTAATCGCATCCAAAATAATCAAGTTTTTGTTTACATAATATATGCTGTGTATATTTATTATGTATATATAAATATGCACACATGCATGTATATATTTCACATAAAAATATGTTATGTTTACATATTAAATATATTTATTTATAATATAATATAAATTATATGAATATAAATGTAAATATTTTCAAAATATATACTGTATTTGTGTGTATTTACATATAAATATTAAATATACACAGAACACAGACATATATTATGCAAACAAAAACTTGCATTTTGTATGCCATTAATCGCGATTAATCGTTTGACAGCACTAATTTATTTAATTGTATTTTTCACACATGAACAAATGAAAGACAGTAGCAGTAATATTCAATACTAATTACCTGTAATTCATAAAACTTTTTTAATTTACTCGAAATTCAATGATAAAAGGCTTATATATTAAATTACCATATGATACTGCTAGTTTGTTATTATTAACAATTATCAAGAATTATTATTTTGTCTTATTTTTTAAATCTCCCAGATTGTCACACGGTATAAAGCATCATATATCACACTGCAATAGCCATTGTGACCAATACTGGGCACTTCATGCCCTGCAGACGATCACAGTCCACCCACAGTGCAAACAAACAGGCTAAAGTGTCTAAATGCTAAATGACCCGTGGACGCGGGTACGAGCTGACATGTGACCGGCAGCAGCAGACAGTCAGAGAGCTGCTGTGCTAACTAGAGAATACAGTAACGGCTAAAAGGCCCACGTTAGACACGGAGTACCTGCAAGCCCTTCAGCTGAGACCATAAACCCCAAACACACACACACACACAGGAAGAGACGAGACAGCGAGGAAGTGCGGGATACGGGATGGAGAAGTGTAGAGTCACTCTCTTTGGCACGGCATGAATATTTAATGCTGTGGGAGTGAGAGAGACGTCTGTGTGATGAGGAAGGTCAGCTGGCGAGCAGCGGGCGGAAGTGGCTCTGGCCACACGGGTGAGCAGATGACAGGGTGTTATTCATGAGAGGGTCCGGGGAGACGCGCCGCTCTGCGCTGATGGGGTTACGTGTGTGTTTAATGAACGCAGGCAGCACAGCAGGTGTGCGCTTGATCCGTGCGTCTACATACCTGCCGTGCGTGAATTTACATGAATGCGTCTCCTTCATATCTGAACAGAAATGTGTTGAGATCAAATGGAGGCTTTTGCTAATTGTTGAAGATACCTGGAATGTGAGCTTTTAAAGAAAAATGCCCCCCTTTGGGGCTAAGATAATTTCAATAAATAAAATCACAGATGAGATATCGTTATGCAGTATAAAATTATAAAATACAATATATAAAATATAACATATACAAATACAATTTTCCTTTGTGAAAATGAAGCACACTTTAGCATGCTTTTTAAAATCTTAATAATACACTTTACAAATATACTTAAGTGCAACTGAATGTAATGTTTTCTAACACTAAATTGGGTAACACTAACTTAATTTTGCTATTAAATGAAAATTTATTATAGTTTACATTTATATTAAATGCAATTAGCTAGACTTTAAAGTGCTTTTTTTCCACCCACTTAAGTATTAAGTACTTAAGATGGTCACACTTTATTTTAAGATGTCCTTGTTACAGTGTAATTATACATTTAAGTACTGAGTAATATTAATTAAATACATGTACTTACTATATGGTTAGGGTTAGGATTTATTATTAATTATAATAGTAAGTTATTATAATATAATGCTAATATAATACAAGTAACGTGTAACAAGGACACCTTAAAATAAAGTGTTACAAAGAAGACTTAAGTACGCAATTTCATAATTACGTCTCTTGTCTTTGAAATATGGTTAAAGTATTGTTGAATGTACTGGCAAGCATTTATGATCAACTAAAATATAGTTGAATTTCTATTGAAAGTATGTTAAAAGTTTTCAACTTTAAGTGAACTTTTTAAAAGTAGACTAAAGTGTGTTAAGAAACTGTCATGAAAGTGTCTCTCTTTAAGTGCACTGAAGTGGCCTTTTATTTATCATTATCTGCAAATACAGATTTATATAAAAAAGTATTACAAGTGCACATTCAATACAATTAAGCACACTTCTTTTTCACAAGGGTCAACGACTGGTCTCGACGTGATCATGTGAGTGAATGAAAATATATCGAAACTTCTGCTTAAGTCTCCTGCTTTTTAGATGGGGGAAAAAAGAAGAAGAACAGAGAAATCTCACATGTGATATCCTTGAAGATATCAAAGTCTATTTTTATTTGTCCTAAACAATTTTAGGAGACATAAAAACCCAGAACTCCAAAGCAATAAAAGAGCAACCTATAAGCAATAACATTTTCTTAAGAGCGCACTATACTATTAAAATTATTTCAGAAAACGCACTGATAAATATAAACTAAAATCAGGATTAATTTCCAGTGTCTATGTCTGTGTGTGTGTGTGTGTAACCCCGGTGTTTCATGAGCTTATTTTAAACACAGCCGCTGAAGAGCAGACAGCTTCATAACTATAACTCTCTCAGCGCAGATTACTCTGTCACCAGCAGGAAGTACACATCCTCTTCTAGCACTACATTTACTGTTCTGAAACCTAGTGAGCTGCCTAGATAGACTACACTTAAAGGCACACAAAAAGGTAGGCTACAACATTCAAAGTTACCTTGCCAAGCTGTACGACAGAACCATATGAATCCCTCATGGAAATAACAGTTAGCTTAGCAACATGCTAACACAAAAATCTACTGGAATCAATAGTGAATGTGTATGGCGTACCAGTTAACAAAAAGTCTGGTTTTTAAACATACGCAAAGTGTTCACGTCAAAGTACACTTTCAGCAGCTTTTGTTAGCAGAGCTGGAAAAATCACAGAAAGTTCTTTCACACCCTTCAAATACTTTCTTCCTGTTGTTTGTTTGACAACTACTTCAATTTCCCCGTCCACCTTCATCACGCCATCCATCCTGCGCAGAACCCCCTCAATCTCAGCACCAGAAGCCACGATGAAATTTCAGAAAGGAAAATGCCGTTGCGTGGATGTGATTTATTACAAAGAGGTGTCCGTGTTTGATTAAAAGTGATATTCGCCATCTGTTGAGGGAGAGCGCTTGCTTTACCCCGAAACAATTACAGTAAAAGCTCTAAAGGAAAGTCCATTTCCCATGTTTCCTGGGATCAAACTGCCTCACCGCTGTTTCAGAGTCCCTTGGCGCATTCGGCTTCCACTCACTCACACACACACACACACACACACGCACACACAAAAGTATACTCATATACTCACTCCTGATGCTCTTGTCTGGCGCACCGTCTGATCCAAAGTGCTCTTCAGTTGCACAGAGCCGAACACACACACACACACGCACACCTATAGATCACATACGACACTTACTTATGCTGAGTATAGTGAAGAATGCGGAGGACAGTACAGTGTTATTCCAGAACAAGGTCAATGAGTCCTTGTCTTTGGTTGTGTTTAATCTGAAATGAATATTCATGTGTGTGATAATCAATCACCAGTGTGAGAGGTTAACACCCCTTTCAAAACTGTACTGAGGTGGTGCCATGGTTTCAGATGGTAATACCATGGTACTTTGATATACCATGGTAGTATATGATTAGTACATTCTATGCTAATAATCTATAGTTTTTCCCATGATAAAATGGGATTGTCATGGTAAATGTTGAAGAAACATATTTACTAGTGCTGTCAAACGATTAATCGCATCTGAAATAAAAGTTTTTGTTTACATAATATATGTGTGTGTGTACTGTGCATATTTATTATGTATATTTAAACACACACACATACGGTATATAATTTGAATTTATATATACATAACAAATATACACAGTACACACATACTGTATTGTACGTAAACAAAAACTTTTATTTTGGATGCGATTACTCGCGATTAAACGTTTGACAGCACTAATATTTACAGTTAATGTTCTAGAACGTTCTGCCAATGTTCTATCAAAAGTTGTTTATTAAAAGTTTTCTGGTCTTTCATAATGTTCTGGAAACTTTAGTACAAATTTTTTCCTGAAATGTTTAAGTTGGATATTTGTGTAACGTTTTTAAAATCTTACTACTCGTTTCAAAATGTTCAGAGAACATTCAAAAGTAAGATTCTCATAACGTTTGCAAAATTATGAGAAAACCAAGAAACCAAGAAAAAACTTTAAAAATTAATGTCCAGAGAACACTCAGAAATAACGTTCTTATAATGTAACAGGAACATTAGGAAAACATCCTTAGAACATTTTTGTAAGCTGGGTTACCATCGTATGCGTGTAAAAATATGGTATTAACATGGTACATTTCCCCCTACACCTCTAAAACATAGTATTAAAACACATATTCAAAACAAATGGTATTACCATGGTTAAAAAACCTTGATATTATTGTGAAACTGTATGTAATACCGTGGTAAATGACAGTTAGGCCATAACATTAGCTTTCTGCTTTGCTAGTTTTCATAAAATCAAAGTAAAATAAGGAAATGGCTAAATATATTATCTCATGAATATGCAAATGTGATTGATTAATATGCAAATCAGTATCGATCTGATTTTTCATGGTCCAAGTCAAGTTAATATTGAATGTCTGAATATGAGGATAGCTGGAAACTCGCAGAGCTTGCATCTTTTAATTGTGTGTGTGTTGTGTTGTCTGGGGGCCTCACTCAGCTCTGTCAGGCCCTCTGAGGTGTCCCCCGCTATTGCCTGAGCAGAAAAGGGCCAGGTAAGCTAATTGGGCTCTTTATTAATGCCAAAAAAAAAAAAAACGTATACACTTACACACTTAATGTCAGCACTTTGGCTCTTTCTAACATGTCTCAGGGTTCTAGAGGTGTTTGCTCAGGCAGTTTTACGCTTAACCTGACTTATGGATTTACTTATGAATATATTATTAAAATAACCTTCAAAGTACCACGTCAAACAATAGATTTTAATTTTAATATAAACTATTTAAAAGTTGCTAAAACGAGCTGCCCAAATGTATTTGAAGAAAAACTAAACAAAACAAAATAAAATGTTAATTTGAAAGTGTGGCATATTGTCACACAATGTGGGGTAAGTTGTCACACACAAAACCAACTGTTCATTTGGATAGAATTATCTTTGATTGTAATATGAAATTCCAACTAAAAGTACAAAAACGTCATGTGACAGCTTTCCCCCGATCTCTTCTTTATGAAATCACTCGTGAATTCTATGCTAACAGTACAGATTAGTTGCTATCATCTAGAATACGCTCATAAGCAGGGACTGATATTGTTAAGACAACATAATTTATTCCTCTAATTTCACATCCAAAGCCTTGTCACATCCACTTTGCACGAAAACAAAAATATCCATCCGGACTTATTGCGGAAATAACGGCATCAGCGTTCCCTAAATGATTCTGTGCGCGAGGACGCCGAAGCAGACAAATCCCAGCAGTGCTGCTTTAGGAAGTCATGTGATTGTAAATGATGCTCGTTATACCTGCTATATGCAGATGAGATGTTAATTTAATTCAGAGGTTTAATTAGAATCTGTGCGAGATACTCAGAGCTGATTTACTGATGGAGAGCTTGTTTAAACAGACGGCTAATCTGATAACACTTGTATCTTCTGTAGCCATTTGTTCAGCGCGGATCTCAGTGGAGCTCTTCAACATGCTGATATTAAAACACGTCACCGACCGCAACTGCAGTTGAGAACGAAATAAAGCAAATATCACAAATGAAATCTCCTTAGTATCCCGATTGCTTCTCCTACATAGCAAAGCCACTACATAGTGAACAAATCAGGACTTTTGAAGAAGTCTCTTGCTTCTCTGTTTTCTGACGAAGGACCTTATTTGCCTCCTCTAGAGTTTCAGAGGAGATCTCAACTATGCAAACCGTGAGCAAGATATCGAAACATGCTTTTATTTCTCTAAAGGCACTCTAAAATACACTGTAAGACCATTTTTATATTAAACGAGTCATAACTGAGAAATCCAAAGTCTTCTGAGCCAGGAAAAGAGAAACAAATTTGAAAAAAAAAGACGCCAGAAGTCTCACTTGTGTCTCGTCTAAAGTTTTAGAAGAGATCTCAACAATTATTATGCTCAAAACTGAAAAAAATTAATAAATAAAATGCTGTGTATTTCTCTTAAAGGAGTCATATGATGCCATTTTAAAGATTGTTATTTTGTGTATTTGGTGTAACAGAATATGTTGACATGCTTTAATGTTCAAAAAACACATTATTTTTCAAATACTGTACATTATT
Organism: Onychostoma macrolepis; assembly: GCF_012432095.1. Taxonomy (NCBI): domain Eukaryota; kingdom Metazoa; phylum Chordata; class Actinopteri; order Cypriniformes; family Cyprinidae; genus Onychostoma; species Onychostoma macrolepis. The sequence goes on from NC_081179.1 coordinate 21,455,767, forward strand.
GTAGCTCCTCTATGCCCCGCCTCTCTCAAACGTGTCGTTTTCTACAAAGCCCCTACTTCCGATGAGCACAGTCTGCTCTGATTGGCCAGCTGACACAGCAAAACTCCGCATTTGAAAAGTCAATAGCAAATACTTAAACTAATAACAAAACATACTTACAGTCACTGATTCAGAAGCACCAGATTGTCATAGTAAAGGAATTGACCTTTTTTTTTTTTTTTTTTTAGAAATAGCCTTTGTGCACAGTCAGCCTTGTACTGTACTAGGTTCATGAAACTGTCGTCCATAAAATGCGTTGCACAAAGTCGAACATTTGGGTTGTTCTGTTCTGTTGTAAACAAATCTTGATTCCTAATTGCATCTACTTTCGGAAGGCCAAATAAAGTGCTTTTGCTTTCGCATAGAAACACACAGCGTCTCCCTGACATCTCTGCATCAACACTACTGCGGTTACTGAAACCACGCCTTCTTTCTTTGCGTGAACATTTGGGCGGCATTATGCAAATATTTCCATATCGTGACGTAGACATGTGGGGGCGTTTTAGAATCAGCCTTCTCTTTTAGATGGAGTAAATCCTTTTGTGGGAGACTTTGAGCTTTGTAACTGTGCAGATCTAATACATGCACAAACACCTACATAACACACTAAAGAAAAGGAAAACAAGAAATTGCATCATATGACCCCTTTAAGAAATCTTAGGAGAAACAACTGAGACCATTTTTGCATTAAATTAGACATAACTGAGGATTTCAAAGTCTTCTGAGCCAGGAAAGAGAAACGTCTGAGAAATATGATTGAGGAAAAATCTCTGGTAACCTCACATGTGTCTCCTCTAGACATTTAGAGGAGATCTAATATATGAGACTCACATTTTCCAATATATCAAAACATTGTATTTCTCTTAAGGGATTTAAGGAGATACACCTGAAACAATGTGTGCATTAAATGAGACACACACTCTTAAACATGAAGGTGCTTAAAAGGTTCTTCACAGCGATGCCATAGAAGAACCATTTTTGGTTCCACAAGGAACCGTTCAGTCAAAGGTTATTCTTTCTTACCTTTTTATAATCTGAAGAACCTTCTTTCGCCACAAAGAACCTTTTGTGAAACAGAAAGGCTCTTTAGATGTTAAAGGTTCTTTATGGAATCATTTAAACAAAAAGGTTCTTCTATGGCATCGTGAAGCACCTTTATTTTAAGAACGTAACTGAGAATTTCAAAGTCTTCTGAGCCAGGAAAGAGAAACGCCTGAGAAATATCACTAAGAAAAAGACTCAAATACTGTCTGTCAGCAGGATTTGTGCTCAGATCGTCAAAGATGTCAAAACCTGTTTGTATTCCTTAGGCATTTTAGGAGAAACATCTGAGACAAAGTTACTTACAGCACAAGAGACATAATCCAAAGTCTAGGAAAGAACAAATTCATCTGGTTCCACTGGAAAGAAAAACCACAAGTTACATCTTTTTAAATATCTAAATAGTTTTAGTAATAGCGTTTTCTCAGATTTAACTATGAGATTAAATGGAGACATAATTGAGACATGTGAAGTCTCAGATGTCCTTTTTTATGAGAAAAAGACCCTTAGTAATTGCATTTGTTTACAAAAAATTGTGTTTACAATCAGAAAATCGCTCAGTGGCTTTAATCAGATTTCAGTCTGCAATTAAAACTCATCTCAATATAAACTCAACAGTTTCTCACCAAATGCTTTCAAGACTGTATTATCTAAAATATGTAATCTACATTTTTTTTTATATCTCTATATAATCTGACAGTACAGACATACTGGAGGTTGTGTCTTTATTTATTTCTCTCAGGGAAGTTTAGGAGAAACAGCTGAGACAATGTTGATACGCAAATGAAACTTAACTGTAAATGCCATTAAGTCTACTAAGCTATAAAAGAGCCATACCATTTTCCTCTGGGAATAAATCATACTCTTTCTCTCTCTGTGTGTGTGTGTGAGAGAGAGTGAGTGGAGAGGCACTCATAGGCTTATAGATGCACATATAGATGAGAACATACACATGCACACAAATATACATACAAAGAAAGAGCCCACAGTGCTCATAATTCATCATATTTAAATAAAAACTCTTCTTCTGCACGTGAGTACGTCTCTCTGCGAGCACACGCTTCTATAGTCTTTGGATGTAGAGCATCATCTTTATTCAGTGTGGATATATATATATATATATATATATATATATATATTATATTTGTATGCAAAGGGTTGAGGTGAAGCTCACAGCTTGTTTATTTAAAAACACACATGTGCTTATTTTTGTTTTACCTATTCCTTCATTTCCTCTGTAGAGCTACAGGAAAGCAAGCATGTTTTGAACAAGAACTATGAAATTCAGACTTCATTTATGAAAGAATAAAAATATGTATGTAAACATAAAACAAAATCAAATGCAATTATTTGCTAGACAAACTATGTGATATAAAGATTTGAGTTTTTTCTCTCCACAGCTGTGTAAGCCGATATCCACTTAGACACTGTTTCTGCATGATTTTCAGAGAGAATATCTGCTATTGATTTAGTGTTGGGTGTATTCCTCCAGCAAGCGTTTGTTGTCTGTCTGAACAGAGGAAGTAGATGGAGACATCAGACATGCAGGGTCTGACCTCTGTCACCCCTCTCACCTAAAGCTGTAACGTACTGTAGGCGTCAAAACAGACAAACGCAGTCAGGAGCAAAACATTTGGTTGCTATCTTGAGCCTCAGCGGATGACTGTAATTCTAGAAGTTGTTTGTCTATTAAGATTATAGAGGCTTTTTGAAGAAGTGTATCTTCTTTATATAATTTCTTTATATAATTTGTTTCATTTTTGTACAAACATTTATGTATTAATGCATGGTACATGACAAATAATACACTATGCTGCTCAAAAGTTTGGGATCAGTAAGATTTTTAATGTTTTTTTTAAGGGAGTTTCTTCTGCTCATCAAGGCTGTATCTGTTTGATCAAAAACTGTTATTTTGTGAAATATTATTGCAATTTAAAATAACAGTTTTCTATTTTAATATACTTTAAAATAGAATTTATTTCTGTGATCAAAGCTGAATCAGCTTCGTTACTCCAGTCTTCAGTGCATGATCCTTCAGAAATCATTGTAATATGCTGATTTATAATCAATGTTGGAAACCGTTGTGCTGCTTCATATTTTTATTTATTTATTTATTTTTTGGGGGGACCTGTGATATTTTTTTTTAGGATTCTTTGATTTTAAAAAAAGTTAAAAAGAACAGCATTTATTTAAAAAATAAATTTTGTGTTACAACATACAATGTTATTCAAAAGTTTGGGGTCAGTAATTTATTTATTTTTTCTTTCTGGTCACACTTTATATTAGGTGACCTTAACTACTATGTACTTACATCAGAAAATAAGCACAATGTACTTATCGTGTTCATATTGTATTGCAGAACACTTCTGCTGTTATTGAGGTGTGATACGGGTAAGGTTAGGGACAGGTTTGGTGGTATGGGTAGGTTTAAGGGTGGGTTAAGGTGTAAGGGATGGGTTAACAGTGTAATTATAAATGTAATTACAGAAATTAATTACAGATGTAACTACATATAGGTATTTTTAAAAATGTAAGTACAATGTAAAAACATGTATGTACACAATAAGTGCATTGTACCGAATGATTCATTAAAATGTAAGTACATAGTAGTTAAGGCCACCTAATATAAAGTGGGTCCTTCTTTCTTTTTGTTTTTTTAAAAAAATTTTAAGAAATTAATACTTTTATTCAGGAGGGATGTGTTAAATGAATAAATGTCATAGTAAAGACTTATATTGTTAGAAAAAAATTCTATTTTGAAAAAATGCTGCTCTTTTTAACTTTGTATTCATCAAAGAATCAAAGAAAAAAGTATCACATGCTCCAAAAAACAATATGAAGCAGCACAACAGTTTCAACACTCATAATAAATCAGTATATTAGAATGATTTCTGAAGGATCATGTGACACTGAAGACTAGAGTAATGATGCTGAAAATTCAGCACTGCATCACAGAAATAAATTCTATTTTTAAGTATATTAAAATAGGAAACCAATATTGGAAATTGCAATAAGATTTCACAATATTTTCAGTTTTTTCTGCATTTTTGATAGATACACTGTAAAAAGTGATACGTTGACTTAACTTAAAAATTCTGAAGTAAATGATAATTAAAAAAATAAGTTAATTGAATTGTCAAGTTCACTTAACTTTTTTTTATTTTTATTATTATGTACTTAATCATTTTAAGGGTTTCCTCAATTTTTTTAAGTTAAGTCAACTTTCACTTTTTACAGTGTACAGATAGAAAAGATACAGCCTTGATGAGCAGAAGAGACTTCCTTAAAAAACATAAAAAATCTTACAGATCCCAGACTTTTGAGCGGCAGTGTGTGTGTATATATATATATATATATGTGTGTGTGTGTGTGTGTTTGTTATTTAAAAATGAATCAATGAACATTTATTTATTTACTGACATTTTGATAACTTTGAAAATATTTGAAAATGTGTCATATAATTGACTTGTTTTATCACATCATGTTCCTTCTTGTACATTTTTTTATATAATTTATTTTTTCAATTAATTAATTCATTTATTTGTATTCATTAAATGTATTTTCCTCCTCTCATATCGCTGTATTTCTCTGAGTTCAGACGGTGGTCTCTCTCCTCTTGTAACGTTAACTCCACCGAGAGCTCCTTCAATTTCCCTCTAATTTCACGTCGCAGTTTCACTCACAGCGTTTTTCTTCCATTTAACTCCATCATAATGGCTTTCGCTTAAGTACGTCTGCAAGGCGACACAATTAATTGTGTTTCTATTTTGTGCAGTTAATTTCACACTGTTAAGCGGCGTGTAAAAACACATGAATGAGCGAGTAATTACACAAGTGAAGCCACAGAGACAAATGTACATGTAACACTGATACGAGACACGCGGCACTCGCAGATAAAAGAGAGCTACACGCAGAGGATTTTCACTCGCTCGTGTCACACTCCGGGGTAATTTCTGAATTACAAGAAATCGTGCAGAAGGAGGACGGTTATTGGGGGAAATAATTGACCTTTGAATCATCAACACATTCAAACTTAAGGAATATTTCAGCTAAAACAAATCTGTCATCATTTACTCCCCCTTTCTTTCTTCAGTGGAAGACAAAACGAGATATTTAACAGCTTTTCAAATCTTACAGTATGTGTACTTTCAAATATAACACCACAAGACACACCAGGATCGATGTCAGTAATGTCAATTGGCGATGGTTCGTGAGTGTCGTAAACCACTGCGATGCACCAAGTCTGAATATGCAGAAGTGCAAATGAGATTTAAGAGCGGCAGAGGGACAATTATAGAGTACTTTTTATGGACGTAATATACTGTATTTGAAAAGAATATACTTGCACACACACACAAAACAAAAAACAAACAAATGTCATTAGAGTGTTTTACAAGAAAATACTATTTCAGTATTTCTACTTACAAATTTATATTTAATTCAGTGTTACATGTTTCTTTGTAATTATTTGTGAAATTTACTAGCAATCTGTGAGTGAAAATTGCTTCACAACCTATTCATTCATTCATTCATTCATTCATTCATTCAATTCAGTTTCACCAATTATTGATTGATTGATTGATTGATCCATTGTGTGAACTGAAAGTTGCTTCACAACCTATTTGTTTGTTCGTTCATTCATTCATTCATTCATTCAGATTCACAGATTTATTTATTAATTTGTTTCCATCCAGTGTAAGTGTGAACTGAAAATTGCTTCACCATTTATTTATTTATTTCACTGATAGATTCATATATATATATATATATATATATATATATATATATATTATTATTATTATTTAATTTTTATTTTTTCTGTGTAAGTGTGAACTGAATGTAATGTTTTTGGATATTACACTGTAAAAAGTGATAAGTTGACTTAACTTAAAAAAATTGAGGAAACCCGTTGCCTTAAAATTTTTAAGTAAATGATCATTTAAAAAATAATTTAAGTGAATTGTCAAGTTCACTTGACTTTTTTAAAAATTATTATTTACTTAATAATTTTAAGGCAACGGGTTTCCTCAATTGTTTTTAAGTTAAGTCAACTTATCACTTTTTACAGTGTACAGTACGTTGTCTACAATTAAATGAAAATATATTATAGTTAAAATTTATGTTAAATGTAATTAACTGAAGTTTAGAGTATTTTTTGACCCACTTACACCTTTATGTGTAACTTCATAATTCTATTGTCTTTAAAATATGATTATGGTCAATTTGTATTGAAACTTAAATTTATAATCAAGTGCTCAGAGTCAGAACACAATAAAACGAAATCAAGTAAAACTTTTAATCTGACATTGTTATAAAGTGCACCATTTAAAAGTGTACTTAACTGTGCTTAAAAAAAACAACAACATCATGAAAGTGTATTCTATTTAGGTAGACTTGAGAGGCCTTTTATTTGATTAATATTATATTATCTGCAAGTACTTTTTTTTTTTTTTTAAATATACTAATATTATATTTGAAGTACACTAAAAGCACTTTCAGCACAATTAAGCGCACGTCTTTGTCACAAGCGATTAAGCTGTTTTGGCTTTCAGGAGACTTGAAACATAACACAATTCATTCAGAGTACTGTAATGGCATTGTTGTAGTGCTCTTTTGTCCTCTTTGCCGTCTCACAGCCGTGGTCACTATATGAACTGTGACTGTATGGAAAAGAGCAGCATGCGCATTCTTCAAAACATCTCATTTTGTGTTCCGCAGGACATAACAAGCAATAAATGATGCTTATCAACAAATCCTTTAAAACCTGCATCTGATGTGTCAGACATAAACATTCATAAACGCATTAAGAGTATATGCTACTGAGAGCAATGACTCAAAAAGCAGGATTCTGAATTGTGCAACTCACTGGTGAAGCAATTCTAAAGCCAAACCTGATAAAAGAGACATCAGACACCAGATAAGAAAGACAATCAGTGTTTAAGCGAGACAGGGGAAAAATGACCTCGTCCTCCTCAGAGAGGAAATGCAGGTCTGTTATTGGCCAATGTCCAGCATTGGTGCAGCCAAAGAGCCAAAGATCAAACACACACACACAACTATCTCCAGAACTAAATCTGACCAAATCTCCCCTGTGGGTGAAACAAATGTTAAATATGATTAATAGATCAAGTAAATACTGCTGTTTTAGTTTGGTTTAGAGCTAGTAATTATATTAAACACAACGTCTATGGTGTGTTTGTATAGAGAGCTGAGCACACGTGTGTGTGTGTGGTGTAAAGCCAGATCAAGCAGCTCACTAGTAAATATTCCTGAGTGTGTGTGACTGTGAGGGTATATTTCGTATATTTCCTGTGTGCTATAATAAGAACATATGCATGCGTGTATGTGGTGTAAAGCCAGATCGAGCAGCTCGCTAGTAAATATTCCTGAGAGTGTGTGACTGTGAAGGTATATTTGGTGTATTTCCTGTGCGCTATAATAAGACCATATGCGTGTGTGTGTGTGTGTGTGTGTGTGAGTGTGCGAAATAAAGGACACAGGGAACACACTCTCTGTTTGTTTAACCAGCACAGTATGTTCACGCTGTGTGCCAACTTTATGTGCTCATCCTCTCGCGCTCCTACACACACACACACACACAGATTATAATTATTCACACACTCATACACAATCTCTCCTCCTCAAATGCTCCACAAGGTATTTGGACACAAGTCACACTTAAAAATGTCACAATGTCATTGCATTAAACAATATCAAAGCAAGCATGAGCAGCAGACAAATGCTGCATGTATTGTTCTTAGAATTAACTGTGTATATATTGAGGAATATTAATAATTAACTACACATACTTACAATAGGTTAAGTTTAGGATTAGTTGCTTGTAATTATGCATAATTTACTGTTATGTTTAAGTAAATACATATAGTGACGTTATTATGTCATGTTAAAAGAAAGTGTTTCAAAATTAGGGAATTCATTTATGATATATATATATATATATATATATATATATATGACCAAAACACAGTAAAACAATTATGAAATAATTACATTATAAATTATAAAATTAAATTATATGAAATAATTAAACTTAAAATAATTGTTCTTTAAAAAAAAAAAAGTATATATATATATATATATATATATATATGTGTATATATATATATATATATATATATATGTGTGTGTGTTTTTTTATTATTATTATTATTTTTAATCTATTGTAAATTGTAAGTGATTTATCGTAAAATGTGATAATGTCATTTGGTGCACATTTCTTATCATCACAGTTGAAAGCAGTTGTGCTGCTTAATATTTTCGTAGAAACTATGATTTTTATTTTATTTTTTTCAGGATTTCATGATTATTAAATGCATAGAAAATTCCAAAGAACAGCATTTATTTAAAACATACTTTCTATGCAACAATGTAAAAGTCTTGACTTTCACTTTTGATCAATCTAATGCATCCTTGCTTTCCTTAAAAAAAAAAAACAGACACTTTTATCCGAAAACGTATTAAATTATAGATAATAAAAGCGATCGGAAGTATACATGCTACTCTAAGTATTTATTCAATATATTTATGTCTTGCTTACAGCAATCTAATACTGGTGCTCTGCTATAATTAAATCCAGCATCCAGTGTGGGTATTTTTACAGAAATCTCTATTATAGGCACCATATTGTTTTCCGCGTTGGTTTTTCTCAATGGTCAAGCGGATGAAGAGTGTGTTTTTTATAGCCGCTGTAATCTCATCCCAGGATATGTGTGGCTGTGTGTTCAGATTATCACACAGCTAATCTAACAAACGGCCGTCAGACTTCATTCAGACTGACAGAGACTGATGAAACAATGAGAGTGATGAAGCGCTGAAAACCTCTTTAATCCACAGAACCTTCTGGCATGTGTGAGCGGAGGAATCACACCCGTATATACAGCGGCCCGTACACACACACACACACACACACACACACACACACATACACACTGCATGTAAACTCAGAGGAAGATGTTATTGCTCAGAGGATTTAATGGAGATTTCAATTGAGTTCGTTTAGGAATCAATTTGTCTTGGATTCTTTTCCTAAATATTTTTTTTTATGAGAAAAAAAAAATATGCTAAGTGGTTGCTAAGGTGTTCTGGGTGGTTGCTAGGTGGTTACTTCCTTGTCGAAGATAAAGTGGCAAGCAGGGTTATTTTAGTTATACCTGAAAGTACAATGAAAATCATAAAAAAAAAAAAAAAAACTTGAAATAAAGTAAATTTCAACTGACATGATTTTTTTTTTTTTTTAAATAAATACATTTTAAAAAGTAAAAAACAAACAAACAAACAAACAAACAAACAAACAAAAAACACTGAAATTACAATTAAAAACAGTTTCATTGAATAAATTAAAGTTTAATAAAAAAAATAAAAATAAACATTTTATTTCATCAACTAAAAGCTCTCAATTTCAGTTAGTTGATAAACTAAAATAACTAAAACTGAAATAAAAATTAAACTGCATAGACATACTGAAAAAATATGACAAAAAAATTAATGATAAAAACACTTTAATTTAAATAAAATAAAATATTTAAAAAACTTAAACTAAAAATTAAAAAAAATAAACTAAATAAACTAACTTTAACTTATTTTATCTAATCATCTAAACGTCAATTTCTCATTTCAGTTAGTTGACATACTAAAATAACAAGCTAAAACTTGAATTAAAATGAGTAAAAACTACATAGACATATTTATGATATATATAAAAAAACAAAAAAACAAAACAAAACAAGAACTAATAAAACTGACAAAAACACAAAAAATTACTAAAACTTTAACTGCAATTCAAATGAAAACTGAAAATATAGAAATAAACCCTAATTCAAAATATGAATAAAAATTATACTAAAATAACACTGGTGGCAGGTTTCTTTCTTTGTTTCTCAGCCAGGTATAAATTTGAAGTCTAATCGCTCAGAGAAATAACAGCACGAATCAAATGAAGTATGGAAACTCAAAACGTGTGTTTAATGCTTCAAATCCCAAAAGCCTCACAGCGTGAGCAACAGAAACAGTGCTGTTTGCCTCATCACGAATGACATTATGATCACTGGCACTCGTATTCAAACAGAGACGAGTGAACGCTTTAATGATCTTTGATGACTGTTGCGGTGATAATAACAGAACTGAGGTTGACAGAGAGCCTTTGGTTTATTTGTCCTATTTAGGATGTCTGATTTGGACAGAAACTGATGAGCGCAGTGGAAATGATGCATGTGTGAGCTGTCAAAAGCCTTTCCTTCCTCTGTTTGACATTTTCAAGTGGGCGGCACTTGAGGTTATGAGACACAGCGTGGAACAAAACACACCCAATACACACACACACACACACACACACACACACAAACAAACACACACTCGCTCTTCGTGTGTCTGCAGCATTAAACAGTTACTAGATTACTGATACAAACATCACTACTGTCACTCATTCTGGCCACCAACTCTAAATATTAATGTCTTTCCTGCTTCCTAATTATTATACTTTAAAACAATACATTAAAAATGCACTTCGTACATACAGCAAACACACCTGTTCCATGATGAGCATGTTTTTAATTTCTCAGTTAAAATAAATTTTTGTTTATTAATAATTGGTGGTTTTGTTTATAAGTCATGTGGTGAGACCAACCGAGTCTTGTGGTACAACCAACAAACATGCAGTACAATAAATGAATGAATAAATAATAATAAATAAAATAATAATCATTAAAAAAAAAACTATAATTTGACCATTCTATGACAACACAAGTCAAGTTCAGGTTGAAAAATGTCATGTGGTGTGACGATGAATAAAAAATTAATTACATTTATTAATTAATGAATTAATAAACTAAGATTCCAAATTTTTTTACTCAATATTTTCACCACATTTATTTACTTATTTTACACATTTGTTATAAACTTAATTACATTTAGGAATTAATTAATGTATTATTTATTTATTCATGCATTTATTTATTTCAATTATGAAATAATGAATAAAAAATACAAACAATCAAACAAACTAATTTTTGAAAATATAGAAATGACAAAAAAAAAAAAAAAAAAAGTTACTTTTTAACTTCATGGTTACACCACATTTATTTAATTACCTGCTTATTAATTAAAAAAGTAAGGCTGTGAAACAAAAGTCATGTGGTGAGACCAGTTTATTGTGGTATATTTTATATTGTGGAACAAACAACAAACTTACAGAACCATTTTGAAACTAATGACTATGATGTGTCATTACCTTTTAATTGATGGTTAAACCACATGACATTTTTTTTTCAAAATCATTTCTATTACTTTTCTAAGCAATGAAGGACAATAAAATTGTGGGAAAATATTAAAAACACCTTAGCAGCACCCTGGAAACCACCCTTAACACCCCACAGCATCTGAAAGCACAGGATTTTTTTCTTCAGAAAATGCAAAAATCTAGTTATGTTTGCGGGGCAAGAGGAAAAACCAGTGTGGACAGTGTTGATTACATACGGCAGTGTGTGTGTGTGAGGTTAATACACCACTGCATTCTGATTGATGTGGAAGTGCTTCCTCTATGCAGATAAGCATGCAGCAGAATCCTCATATTAATGTGAAATTATTCTAATTGCTGCAGAGCCTATGATGTTCCTCCCTCCACAGCCATCGTCCTCCACACACACACACACACACAAGCACACAATGCATTTCCACTGCATCCATTTTGTCCGTCTCTCAGGTGACACTGTCAGACTGGAGTGGAGCAGCGGGGCATTGTGGGATTGCGGAGGATGAAGGTTTCAGTGGCTCTGTGGACTTTCAACACGAGGGTTTCACGCCTCAAAGTCAACAAATAAATCCAAACTGCTCTTAAAATTCCTTTGTATTTTATATATATATATATATATATATATATATATATATATATATATTATTTTTTTTTTTACAAATATATAATAAAAATAACTTAAAACTTAAAATAAATTAAGCTTGAATTAATAATAATAATAATAATAATTATTATTATTATTTAATAATTATTATTTAAAAAAATATGTATAAAATATAAAGTTCAAAAAGCATGACCATCATAGAAAATGTGTATTCTACGCACTGTATTTATGAATTGCATTTTTTGTTAATTTTTTTTTTTTAAATAAATGAATACAACCACACATATTACACACTATCAAATTCAAATACAAAAAAAATTAGAATAGCATGTGAAAAAGTTTCAACTCTTTACACATCAACACCTTTAAATCATTAGAGCAACAGAGTAAAATCACTAACATCTAATCCTGATTCATTTAATTCAGTCCCATACAGGCGCAACACAAGCCAGTCTTTGTGCTGAGTCAGCTTTTGTTCTTTCAGAGATAGCGATTTAGCAGATTTTCTGTATTTTGGTGTGTTTTTGTCTTGTCCAGCCACACACCGCAGCGCTGACGGTGAAGGAGAGGAGAGTTTGGTTTCGTATGTGCTCTCGATGTGGCACCATACTGTTAGAGTACGTTTACAAGAAAATACTATCAAATACTACTTCAGTTTTTAGTTTTTTACTTCAAAATTTTCAGGTTTAATTCAATGTGTTATTTAAATATATATATATATATATATATTATAATATATTTCTAGCAATTTCTGAGAACTTATGAAAACAATATGCAAACTAAATGAAATGTTTTCAGACACTTAATTGTATGTCAATGGCTATTAAATGAAAAGGTATTATAGTTTATATTTATATTAAATGCACTTCAGAGTGCTTTTTTACCCACTGAAGTAAGACTTTAGTACATCTTTGTCATTTCATAATTACTTCTATTGTCTTTGAAATATGGTTAAAGTGTACTGTTGAAAGCACTGGCAAACATTTAGGATAAACTGAAATATATAATGTCATTTCTATTAAAACTTGTGTGTCATGTATTCAAATATATCTATAAGGACACATTTGTAATGATAAAGTTGCAATATGAAATGTATTAACTTTATATGAATTACTGAATAACACTGCAGTCAAATGATAATCAGATGTGCTTTAGTATGTTAGTCAACATCTAAATAAGTGTACAACTTTAAAAAGATTATGAAAATAATGATTTAAAATGTATTTCAAAATAAAACTTGGGTAAAACACTTTATTTCAAGTTGTCCTTGATACACGTTACATGTACTTACTATTATATTAACAATAAATTATGCATAATTACATGCAAATAACCCTAAACCAAACCCTAATCATAATACTTAAATGTATAATTACACTGTAACGAAGACATCTTAAAATAAAGTGTAACCAAAACTTCTAATCAACGATTATTACAAAGTGCATTTTTTAAATAAAAGTGTACTTGAGCGTGTTAAGAGTCATGAAAGCATAGTCTAAGTGGCCTTTTCATTGCTATTATTTCATTAATATTATATTATCACAAGTACAGTTTTTTAATATGCTTCCAAGATTTGAAGTACACTACAAAGTGCACAAGGGTAGAACAGCACTGTTTACTTAAAATGCAACAGAGAATGCAATCCCAAAATGCACTGCACAGAAGACAAAATTCAGAAAAATGTTGACTATAAACATACTCTTATTTCTTTAAATACTGCAAAGTATCACTAAAACATCGAATTATTTGTGCTGCTAACGTCGAACTCTCGTGACTCTCATGTGATGGACACTATTTATTGAGTTCGTTGGATTAGTATGCTGCCTGCTGAGACAACAGACAGCACAAGCTAGTGTGTAGTGTGCACTAGTGCTGCTGTCTCTCCTCAAATTTCCTGATCATAATGACTTGCATACGTGTGAAATTCAGGAGGCTGATGCCAGGCGGAGCGTCATTTAGCTGCCGCGTGTGATCTGTGGTGCATTATGGGAGTGAGCCGATGCCAAACAGAAGACGGAGCGGAAGCAGCAGGTTTAGGTCAGTCGGGACGTCCGGCTGTGTCTGCTAATAATGCAGAGCGACAGTGAGGATGCGACTGAAACAAGCCTGTAAAAGATTTTAAGCACGTGTTTTAAAGCGTTCACGAGTCCCTCGCTCCTCGTAACGCCTCTGCATTCACACCAGCTCCTCCAGCGCCTCTGAGACGGGACCATACTGGGTTTCTTAAAGCAAGCGACACACACATTGTGTGGACAGACTTTGGGGGATTTTTCACATTAATGCATACATTCGGAGAATTTGGACATTTAATATACTACTAAAAAATGACAATTATATTGCAACATATTCATATCGGAAATACAATATTTGAGCCTGTGAATGTAAAACCTGGTGTATTTTTGTCAGTTTTCCCCAACGTTAATATCAACATAAACTTCTGTGCCATTTGAGATTTTAAAATGTTTTTGAAAACGATTATGAACAGTACCCAAATCAATTATGAATCAAATCAAACTCAATCAAATCAAACTGAATTATGACCAAATTTTATCATGATCAGATTTCTTGATTAATTACACTGATTTAATAATAATCTACATTAAAGAATCACTATCCTGACAAATATCAGTATTTTATAATTATAATAATAATTCACCATTATTATTATTATTATTATTATTATTATTGTTGTTATATAGTTAATATACAATTATAGTTTATGTTAATATTTAATTAGATTTTTATTTGCTGTTTTCATTTTAGTTTAAGTTTGTTAATTGTGGTTTTGTCATTTTTCATGAATTTTTGCAAATAATTTTTGCATAGTTTAAGTCTACACTGAAAAAAAATAAGGTAAGTGGTCGCAAACAATTTATTTTAGCTACATTTAATTTAAAAAAGAATATGTTGAAAGTTAGTCAACTAAATTTGTTCATTTAAATGTAGCTAAAATAAATTGATTGCAACCACTTACCTTAAAAAAATTGAGTAAATTCAATTAATCATTTTTTTCAGTGTACATAGTTTAGGTTTTTGTTTATTTTTATTTTATTTTAATTTAACAAACTTTTCTATATTTTATTTTATTTCAGTTAATATTTTGTTATGTTATTTATTCAGTTTCAAGTAATATTATTTATTTATTAATTTTCTAATTGAATCAAATTGAATTGAATTGAATTAAATTGAATTGAATTGAATAGTTTATTTTATTTTTAATGGCTTTGGTTTTAGGTTTAATTAATGATAATAACCCCATCAAATATTTACGCATTTAAAGACAATGAAGATTTACACTAAAAAAATTATGTTCTACATTTCCTAAAATGTCAGATTATTACTTCGATAAGCTAAATTTGTTATTGACATAAATTGATGAATTGATAAATTGAATTCCAAAAAGTAAAAAAAAAAAAAACAACTGCAAGATATTTACCCTAAAATAATGCATGTTTAAAATAAATAAATATATAAATCAAAATAATATGTAGATTATTAGCTCTAACAAAAATCAAGCAGATTACCAAACACAGACTGCAAATGTGACACAACAGGCGGCGTATTCGTCAGCAAACGGGACGTGAACGCATGTGTGTTCAGAAACCTGCTCTAATGGCCGAGCAGCCCCTGCCTCAGCCCTGTTATTCCCTTATTTATTTATTTCTGATAGTTAGTTCCCGCAGAGCTCGCAAAATTAATGTCAGCCGGCAGAAAATAGACATCGAAAGCTAAAATTCAGCACTTTCTGCCCACAGAAGTTATTTGTCAAGCTAACAAGGAGGCGCCCCGTTCCTGCGCCGTGGCCCTGCAAAAATATATGCCATCGAATCTGCAGCTCTGGGTACAACGAGGAAGAGAAGAACAAAAGCCAGGGATGACTGGAGAGATGGAGAGAGGGTTATGGATGCCACATCCATCACAGACACATCCATCCTTAGCCTGTCCGCAGATGAACTGACCAGAGAACAGACCGTAAAACACACGCTATACGACCCCACAAACAATACAGTTATATACTGTAAATATCTGTAAACACCAGCACTGCCGTTTCCCTCGGGATATCATGTGATGACCGTGTTGAGTTCAACATTTGTGTCTAAACGTGCCGCTTGTCTGAAAGGAGTCACTCGTTCATTATATAAATAGGTTAAAAGGTAAATGACAGGTAAGGAGCTTCAAATCAGTTACAAATCTTGGTTAAATGAAGATTTATGCGTAGCTCTTAGACATTTAATATTTGTATTTATGTTCCATACACTTTTGGAAACCGTTTTATTAACCTGAATACAAGTTTTTATTTAATGACTCTAAATATGTCATGTGGTATAACCAAGTAAAAGTAATAATAAATAGTTTCTTCACACCTTTGATTCATAAAAGTGTGTATATTATATATATATATATATATATATATATATATATATATATATATATATATATAGTACTGTCAAACGATTAATCCCGATTAATCACATTCAAAATAAGTGTTTTTTTGTTTGTTTTGTTTTACAGAATATGTGTGTGTACCGTGTATATTTATTATGTATATATAAATACACACATACAGTATATATTTTGAAAATATTTAGATGTATTTACATGTATATCTTTATATTCATATAATTTATATTATATACAAATATATTTAATATATAAACAACATTTTTCTTAAATGTATACTTGCATGTGTGTGTATTTATATACAGTATGTAAACAAAAACATTTATTTATTTACATATATTAAATTTTCATTGGGTTATTCCATTTGACAGCCTGAACTAAGATTGTTGTGTCATAACAAATGTCAAATTAACTGATATCTTTAGTGACGTGTTGACCTCGACACACTGACTCTGGAATGCCTTTTTTTTTTTTTTGCCACATGACAACAAAATGGCTTTTTGAAAGTTGGTTATTCCACACTGACTGAATAAAATATTTAAGCAAAGAAATAGTTTTTTTTTTCATAAAAACTGTGTTGTGAAAAAATTATTAAAAATGAAAATTTTTAATTCAATACAAATCAAAATTTATTTTAATTCCTGCCTTTTTTTTTTTTACTTTAAGCCCTCTCAAAAACAAAACAACAAAATTTTAATACAAGAACATTTTGAATATTCTCAAAGAATATGCATTACATAAATGATTTATATGAATGATCTATAATTTATGTATTTATTTATTTATATATTTATTTGAGTGTAAATCAACTGATAAATAAATACATGCATACATGCATACATACATACATACATAAATAAATAAATAAATAAATAAATAAATAAATAAATAAATAAATGTCGCATCACTGACCCTAAAGCAAGCCTCTCTCTATTTCTATTCAACACTGTGGATTACTACAAGGTTTAATAAAACCCTACAGAGAGAATGTTAGAGGAAAGACCAAGGGCAGAGGAAAAACAAAAACCAAAAAAAAAAAAACACGAAAAGCATGTGGCGGTTGAAGGAGAGAGAGAGAGAGAGAGAGAGAGAGAGCGAGAGAGGATGGATGCTACAGGCCACAGGAAGTATTAATGACTCTGAGTGCTGCGTTTGGGTGGAAATATATGTGCTTTGATCACAGAAATCCTACAAAAACAACACTACTAATCTCATAAATATAAAGACACTGATACAAGAAATGACTAAACGCCCCAAAACCCACAGTGAACTTCTTCTATTATCGGCTTCTGTCAGACTTGTCCTGATGTTCACTGAAGGCAGTGTGGTGTTAACTGAGCTCGTGACGGGACGGTTTTCCGGGCCTAAAGCGAGCCGTAGGTCAGCACAGAAACCTCTCTCCTTGAGTCTGGCTGTATTTTTAACCACAGGGGCTGAGCGGGTGTCTTCAGGAGGCGCTGCTAAATATAACTCATATCCTTACTGGCTTTGGTTACATTCAACATGCGAACACACACACATTCACACAGCGGCCGGTACGGCGATAGAGAATTAATTTGAGTGCACGCTTATAATAAATCATTTCAAACAACAAGTAACAAAAACAGAATCTTGTTTCACAATCGCTAACACAACAATATCTGCTGACGTCACAAAATAAGATGTGTACTTCCTGTGGCCTGATTGTGACCTCACCTTTGAGTTTCATTACACCGGAAATGTATGGTTAAATGCTGGCGAATCAACGCAGAACATCGATACCGTCCTATCAGATTCACCCTCGGCTAATTAGAACACACACTCGCACACACACACACACACACTTAAGGCTGTATTAGTCTTATAGACGCCAGACAATAGCTATGTTTCCATCCAAAGATTTGAATTAAACTTGTGCGCAAAACTGGAATATCCCATAAAACATTTGCGAATAAAGCACCGTTTCCATCCAACGAGTCAAAGAGACCAAATTCATAACTTCCTGGTAAACTGGCACTAAATATCACTAAGAAAACAAGGAGAAGCCACTGAATATAATCATTTTCATATATGAAATATGCTCAGAGCGAGCAGACGAAACACAATAAATGCTGTCATTGCTTTCGGAGGTGGATGCTGATGTTTGGGATCGCAATCGTGTAAGACAATTATACAGAAATACTTTGATGACAGACTTTGCTCAGGAATTTCAGAATGACCAAAACAACATACAGATGCTGTGAACGAGATCAGTCCGCTGCTAGTCAAGTTATCCTGTCTCATAGCGCAAAGTTGCATAGAGGAATTTATTCGGTAAATGTCCTAGTTTATTCTACTCAAATGTGCGCATACGTTTTTTTATGTGCATTTTTCGAATTTATGCGCATTTTGGCGTTTCCATCCAGCGTGTTTTCATGCGATATTCCAAAATGCGCAAAAAAATAGGTGGATGGAAACATAGCTGATGGTGTTTGTAGTAAACTTACTATAACTTAACCTAACTAACCTTCACAAAAACCCATTTTCATCAGTAGATTTAAAGCAAAACACAATTTGGCAGGTTTTATTATATTATGGAGGATATTTTTTGGTAGCCGGCCAGTTTATGTTGGGATAACCGATTCAATTTTTCAATGACACTCTGTTACAACACACTGAACAAACTCTGTATCACTGCAAGCAGATGTTACACTGTCGACAAACTTGCCTCATGAAACTTCCAGCACTAAACATCATAAACTTGCCATTCGGTAATTATAACAAGCCTGTTAGTCATTGGTTAGTAATTTCACTGGTAGTTAGTCACTAATTCCACTGACAAGTTTGCATTCACTCTACAATATAAATGCTATAAATACACTATATATGAGAATATGAATCAAACGTTATGCCCAGGGTTTTGTTGGTTTTAGTACAAATGAGAAAGTACGATTTATAATCAAACATGGAAATATTCATTCTAATTGAATTGATAATTAATTAAATAAAACCAAACAATTAAGATAAAAATTTGTATATAAATATAAAAAGTATAAATATTAATGTATTATGTACAATAATTTAATTCTTAAACAAGTTTCTAAATGGTAATAATGCATTTTAGTTCATTTTAAATAATGCTATGTTCAGTTTCTTAACCGCAGAAAATCTTCTAATCTAAAAAAATCTTTTTTTTTTCATATAGGGAAAAAAAATCCACTACGATTAAATATTTATAAATAAGGATTGTAATAGTTTTCATCTGCACAGAATAAAGAAATCTTCGCTCTTACCTCAGACTGCAGGGGCAAAGGGCAGGGGTCAGAGGTCATATCACAGGTGTAGAAACTTTCGTGATGTCCTTTCATGATGAACAAGATGTGCAAAAGACAGAAAGATAAAAAAGGATTAATATGATACCATGAAATAATCATAATTTTACTATTTTTCAGATACAATTAAAAGAAAATGTGACCCTGGAGCACAAAACCAGTCTTAAGTCGCTGGGGTATATTTGTAGCAATAGCCAAAAATACATTGTATGGGTCAAAATTATAGATTTTTCTTTTATGCCAAAAATCATTAGTATATTAAGTAAAGATCATGTTCCATGAAGATATTTTGTAAATTTACTACTGTAAATATATAAAAACGTCGTTTTTGATTAGTAATATGCATTGCTAAGAATTAATTTGGACAACTTTAAAGGCGATTTTCTCAATATTTTGATTTTTTTGCACCCTCAGATTCCAGATTTTCAAACAGTTGTATCTCAGCCAAATATTGTCCGATCCTAACAAACCATACATCAATGGAAAGATTATTTATTGAGCTTTATTCAAACTCAATATCGACAATTTGACACTTAAGACTGGTTTTGTGGTCCAGGGTCACAAATGTAGTTTCTTATCTGAAACAAAATACAAAAAAATGGAGATATAGAAGTGTGTGTATATATATATATATATATATATATATATAAACATTAAAAATGACTGTATAGACGTATGACCATATTTACACATAAGCATAACTCACAAAAACTGTGAAAGCAATTAATATGCAAATATTAAAACACTTTTCTTTCTCATATACTTCACGTGTTGTGCTTCTGTTAAACTGAGTTAAAGTTAGCAGCACATATCCCCTACAGAGCACTGCTGCCTCTAAAAAAGCCTGTTAAATCCTGCGACCCAGTTCAGTTCACAAAGCCATTCATTCTGTTCTGTAATCATTGCGGGCCAGGCTGAGTGACCTCTCACCTCACCACAGCACACATGCGTGTTTACAGCACGGTCTATTAGAGTCAAATATCTCCAAAAAGATAGAGAGCAAACGCTAACAGCTATCAGTACGATCTCTACCTCAGGACAACGTTTAAACGCAGCGACAACAGCTTTAAAAGAAATAGCTCACCCAAAACCTGCCATGTTCATGACATACTGACAACTTCCTTGTTGATGTGCAGCTGAAGTGCAATCGATACAATAGAAGAAGATACTGAACGCACTTCGTCGAAGGTTATTTGTATTGTCAAACGCGCACATATGAAATGCTTTGGAAACACTTCTTTTGTGTGGAAAATACAATGTTAGATCTTAGTTTGTGTCAAATACAGCGTTGATTAATAACACAATATTAATTTGTGTGTGTGTGTCTTTTTTTTCAATCCAGGCTCACTGGAAACGCATGACTGCGATGATATTAATACAAAATTATTACGTTGATTCTCGGAAATTTATTTCAAATCGCAATGCCCAGTAAGTGGCGCTAAAAAAAAGCGTTTGTGAACGTCGAAACGTTTTGCCACGCTGGTTGTTCAGTTTGGAAATGACATATCAGGTGGGTGGCGCTGAAATATTATGCTTTGTCGCGTTTGAAAATAATGTACACCTCATAACCATACACTAAACCTAGCCAATTAGTAACAAAAGTGAGATAAAACGCATTTGCTAAGCAACCATGCAGTTTTAGCTTACTTTTACAAATCTGTGAGCTCTTTTATCGAGTGTCATGACTCAAGTGCAATGCTGTACCAGGTGAGCTACCGAGCAAGTTTACTACATCTGAAATGCCATATTTAGCTCTGTGAAGCAAATATTATAATGTGTTAATTTATTTAAAAATCACCTACTATACTCTGAGGTCATAAAATAGAAAGACACACTGTGAAAAGAAGTATTTATTAATCAATAATCTGCCCCTGTAATCATAATTTGTGTGAAAAAGAAGAAAATCTGTTGGTGTTTTACTGCCGCTGGTGTTCATTTTAACTGGAAATCACAGTTAATTGTATGTATTGTTACATTTTTTGAGTTTAGCAAAACACTCAAAAAAGGTAGGTCTAAGTGTTTGTGCTGCCTTAAAATTTAAAGTCAACTCATATATCCAAGTTGCCACTTGTACAACTCAAGTTACCTAAATGTAAAATTGTAAGGCAGTGCAAACACTTACTTTTTAAGTTGAAACACTTTTTTTTGTTGTTGTTTTTTTTTTTCAGTAAGCCTATGTTGTGATTTTTACGAACTATTTCTTTTATATTTTTTAAATGTGTCTGAGATGAAGTCACCATCCACTCCTGTTGTATGGAAACTAGCACCCTTGATATTGTGCTTAAGTTCTTTTTAAATGTTCGATTGGAGAAAAAAATCATCAACAAATCAAAAGAGAGGGACAAGTTTCACTTTTGAGTGTACTTTCCCTTTAAGGTAAAGATAACAGTCCTTCAGTAGCAGCGTAACTGCGGTAGAGTGGTGTGGTGATGCCCGGTGTTGTGAAATGAGACTTTGTGAAGGCGTTTTATTGATACGAGTGGCACAGAGCAGCTCAAGGACTTGCTTTTGTTTTCATATTCACCTCACTGCTGTGCTCTCTGCCACAGGACATGACATCACTCGCCGGGGTCATGGCCCACCACCGACTCCACGATGAAAAAAAAAAAGGAAAGGGGGAGAGATGAAGACGAGAAAAGAAAGACTTGGGAAGTGGTGCTCTGTAGGTCACCTTGCCTGGCTGAGAGATCAATGTCGCTTTGACTCGCTGGTTAAAGAGAGAGAGAGCGAGAGACTGCAGCCCAGACACCTTGCCAGTAAATCACCTTGCCAGCTTCATTGAGATGCAGGTATAACACAGGATGGGCACAAGGCCAAAGCCTACAATACCCCCACACACACACATATACACTCGTCTATGGGCTCTTCCTCAAACTCTAACATACTTTTGCAATTAAAGGGATAGTTCAGGAAAACATTACAATTCTGTTATAATTTTCAAAGAAAGCTATTTAGCTTTATAAGACGTGGGAAATAGTGCACAAAACATATGGACTGTTTGAATCAGCATCTGTTAGATAATTACGGGTGTGACTTAAAAGAATAGCTCATCTAAAATGTGGGAAAAAAATGATAATAATCTAAATAAATTATTGTAATTGTAAAAATTAAATAAATACTAAATAAAAATAAACAAATTAAATTATATATATTATATATTACACACATGCACAAACGTGTGTGTGTGTGAAACTACATTTTAATGATTAAATAGACGAGTAAATACATAAATGAAAAAGAAATAAGATAATTATGGGTGTGAGCAAAAGGGATAGTGGTAACACTTTACAATAAGGTTCATTAGTTAACTACATTAGTTAACATGAACTAATAATGAACTGCACTTATACAGCGTTTATTAATCTTTATTAATGTTAATTTCAACATTTAATAATACATTATTAAAATCTTGTTAACATTAGTTAATGCACTGTGAGCTAACATGAACTAACAATGAACATCTGTATTTTTATTAACTAACGTTAGCGAAGATTAGTAAATACAGTAACAAATTTATTGCTCATGGTTAGTTCATGTTAGTTAATACATTAACTAATGTTTAACTAATGAACCTTATTGTAAAGTGTTACCGGGATAGTTCATCAAAAATGTGGAAAAAAATATAAGAAACTATGCAATTAATTAAATAAGTAGATAAATAAAATAGAAAAATAATGGAACTGTGCTATATGTATAAATGGCTGAAATGTTATGATTTGAACTATAATTTTCTATTTTTGACCTCACAACAATAAGATCAATGCGTATGACGAATATTATTACAAAAAAAAATACAAATTATTATTATTGTTATTATTATTATCTGTAATAACCTAATCAGGATTGCCCACAATAAGTTATTAAATTAAAGTTATTATTTTTCTTTTTGAAGCTTGACAGACGCAGTCACCATCCACTTTCATTGTATGTAAAAGAGCAGCTTGAACCTTCTACTAAATCTTTCCTTTTCAAATTTCCTTTTGTGTTTCACAATAAATAAAGCAGCTGACATGAGGGTGAATAGATTACAGACGTATTATTTATTTATTTTATTATGAATTTTATTTTATATATATATATTTGCCCCCGTTTCTGAAGAACTGTCACTTTAACTCACACCCATGATGATCTAACGCATGGCTGATTTTCAAAAACAAACACTCCAGCATCACGCGTGGCGTCTCTTAGCGAAAGTACAAGGAGAGCTTCAGAGCTCAGGCAATCAACACACAAACATCCATTTCCTCAGTGTAACCGTGGAGGGAAAGTTAAATTATTATCTTTTCAAATAGCTGCTCTATAACTCAGGTTTACAGAGGCAGAGCGGGGTCGGGGGACGGCGGCGCGTCTGCGGATGATGGACGCACATGGCAGGGACATAAACTCCCTCCTTTAAATCACTCTAAATGGAAATGTTTAGCGTGGAGAGATGCAGATGAGCTCGGATCCAACACCGCCGAGCTTCTTTTTGTGCTTGAGAATGAAAAACGCCTGCAGTGCTTTGACACCAAAGACCAGAGAAAGTGTTCCTAGAAACATTTATCTATTCATTTATTATATGCTGGATAAGACATGGCCTTGATGAAATAAATATTTATAATTTTATTTGTGATAACTATAATTACTTTATTCCAAATTTGCTTCCCAGAATGCATTTGCTCAAATTATTGCGTCAACACAATCGACTCGAGCTTGACACTGGCATATTTCTCTGCGTTCAGCGAGGCCTTGCAGTCACCACAATCATTTTTAATCCACGCTGTGAGAAAATCACTTGGAGCGCTTCAAAAAAAAAAAAATAAAAAAAAAAGCCTGCCAAGCTAAACATGGACTCCCAGCAGAAACAATGTCTGATATGATTAAAGATATTACCTTGTAACGCTGCTGTATGTAAATGATTGAAATGTCAATATGCATGAGTTGAACTGTGATTTCCTATTGTTGACCTCGGATCCAAAAGACCAATATTGTGACAGAAGACAACTATATTATCTTTAATAACCTAATCAGGATCGCCGGCAACCAATGATTAGGGCACATATGGTGTCAATATCCCGCTGCTGATTGAATTAAGTGCAATCGCAGAGTGTGTGCTGTTTGTGTGAATGCATTGGCCTGTGTGTGTGTTTTGGCGATTTGTGCTAGATGCATGTCGGTTATGGAGCCGAGGTGTGAAAATATACACGGTGTGTGTAATGAAATCCACTGACTTCATTCACAAGCTGAAATGAAATGTTTGCTTCGTCTATGCTAATGCAGTCTGTCATCAGAAGCTGCTAAACAGGATGTGTTTCGGTGCATCATAATGTTTGATAATACAGGTTTGAGTAAGGAAAAGCAAGATTAAATGAAAGTTTTAAATAGGTACAGCTGGATTAGTGTGGATGTTAGCTGGGATTAGCATTTAGTCTGATTTACACCAATAAATTCATGTGATTTAAAAACAAACGTACTGAAATGATATTCACGCTTTACATCTTCAAACTATGTTGTAGTTTTCTAAAGCAGACACCAAAAGTGTCATATTCTGTAAGCGAATGAATGAATGAATGCATAAACAAACACACACACACACACACACACACACATATATATATATATATATATATATATATATATATATATATATGTGTATATAAATCAAATAGAAAAAGGAGACATACTGAATTGATATTGCAAAAAATTAAAAACATTGATTAATAAATTAGTTATATAAACTATGGCTAAAAAGTTGGAACTATATATATATATATATATATATATATATTACACACTTTAAGTTTTTAAACTATCTTGTAGTTTTCTAAAGCAGACACCAAAAGTGTCATATTCTATAAGCGAATGAATAAATGATAAACAAACACACACACATTATATATGTGTGTGTGTGTGTGTGTGTGAGTGTGTGTGTGTGTGTGTGTGTGTATGTGTGTGTATAAATGAAATAGAAAAAATGAGACATACCGAATTGATATTGCAAAAAAAATTGATTAATAAATTATATAAACAATGAAAGAATAAATAATATATATATATATATATATATATATATATATACACTAAACTGATATTGCACACTTTAAGTTTTTAAACTATGTTGTAGTTTTCTAAAGCAGATACCAACATAGCATATTCAACGCAAGCAAAAGAAAAATAATAACAATAACTCTAATAAAAAAATTAAATTAAATAAAATTAAAAATAAATAAATAAATAAATATATATATATATATATATATATATATATATATATATATATATATATATATATATATATGGCTAAAAAGCTGGAACTAGAAGTATATTTTTAAAAATCTAATGGAATAGAAAAAGAGGAAACATACTGAATTACTATTGCACACTTTAAGTTTTGAAACTATGTTGTAGTTTTCTAAAGCAGATACCAAAAGTATAATATTCTATGCATGCAAAATATCAATAGTAATAACTTAAAAAACAAAAAAAAAAATTAAAAAAACTATTCTGGCTAAAAAGCTGTAAAAAGATGTCTATTTAAAAAAAATTATATAAAAAATAAATAAATGAATAACTGGGATGGAAAAAGCAGTCCACGCTGCACCTTCTGTCTGGTGCGGCGTGTATCTACAGTTCTGAGTTATAACGCTGATGTCATTAAGCAGTTTTGCGTTTTGACCTCATCAAACAGAAAAGCCATAAATTACTGGCACCGCAGCCACTCAAAGGCAGTCGAAGCCCAGCTGGGGAAAATCACCAATGATTCATCAATTTAAAGGAGCAGAAACAAGGTCTTTTCTCCACTATTAATCATGCAAGAAATCATTGTGCTTTCCACGGCGTGGACCATGCAGCCTTTTCCCTGAGTATGAATTCCTCCGAACGCCGTGCGTTTAAGGCTGTGTGCGTCATCCGCTTGATATTCAAATCATCATTGTGCTGATGAGCCACTACGTTTTCACCCAACGCCCTAAATACAGACGTCCCACACACACACACACACTTCTTCTCACTTTCCTTCCAGCTGTGAGCCCACATCCTGTGTGCTGTGACAATGAGCTTGGCTCACTCTTCTAATTATTTTGGGGCTGATAATAGTGATGGCTTGAGAGAACGAATGATGGGCCTGAAGAGATAAAGAAGCTGAAAAGTCAAAGAAGGTTGGAGAAAAAAAAAAAAAAAGGAAATCTGACATTGAGAAACAACCTGTTATTTTGAAATCTTCAGTGGAGGTCATGGTGTACAAATCAAATCAATGTCAAATCATAAACTTTGTTTTGTGCTTTTTAAAACACAAACTGACCACAACTCATTTGTTTTGGTGAACTCTAAGTGAAAGTATGTGCTAATGACATTTCTGAGTTAACTAATAGGCCCCTAGGCCTGAGTGGTAGGCTAGTTAAGAGTGACTGGTAGAAAATAAATAAAGGTTATTAATTGTTAATAGCCTGTAAGCTCACAATCAGGTTATTCTTATCCAGAGAAAACAATAATTTATCGAACTGACGTTTTCAGTAAATTTTAGGTGCACTTTGGTAAAGCTCCAGTGATTTAGAGGCGAATCTGTTTATCAAAATCACAGTTTTTGCGGAATATACTAGTTATTTAATTAGCAGTTAAAGCAAGTATATAGTCTCAATAAGTGAATTATTAACCAGGGCAGCGAAACTAAACCGCGCGGTGGACCAAAAGAGATTTTATTTTTTTGCGAAGCAAGTAACATAAATAAATGTTAAAAACGGAAAGGAAGGAGAAAAGTTTTCCCTCCTGAAATCAAGTGCTAATTAAATATAGGTTTTTGCTTGTAAATGAATTTTTAGATTATGTCGAATCTGTCTTTAGTGAATTATTGAAATATTCTGAAATAAACTCTCACAGCGAGTACAAATAGGCGCGAGCGCATGTTTATCGAACAATATAGCTGGATACCAAGTTATGCTGGCTTTTTTCTAATATAAAAAAAATGTATCTGGCATATGTTATTTTATTTCAATTACATTTTAAGCAAATCCGATTTAATAAGAGAATATTTGCTCATCTCGTGAAACTCGAGTGAACTGTCACGCGGCAACAAGTGAAATCGTGAACTTTCCTCAAAACTATCAGACATTAAAAATCATAAACTCTTATTTAATTTCCCAATCAGCATGTAATATTAAAATCTGTATTCAGTGACAGTCTCACATTTTAGGCGTGCTCTAATAAATAACACGATGACATTTGATTTTAAATGTTTAACATTTATTAATGAACTAGCTATAGGCTACTGCTCCAGTTTGTACAGTCATTATTTGTCAATCCTAATCGATATCAAATATTAAAACGTTGTATTAATATGTGTTACACAAGTATAAGTTTTCTGAAAGGTTTTATTTCCCACCTGATGCAAGTAAATGTTTTACAGCAGCGAGCTCCGAAATATTTCAATATTCTCTAATGTGATAATTTGATTTATATTTAGATGCAAATCCTAAAATAACAGTTTTGAAATGCAGCATTTCGAGCGCGTGCTAAGACAAACTCTTCATTCTTCATTGATACAATATTCTTCTCTTTAATGAGAATAATTTATAAACACTTAAGTCCATTGAACAGTTCGAAATCGTTCATTTTACCATATTTTATGGTCAAGTAATATGAGGAGTGACATTTTGTCAAATTGCAAATCTTTCACAGCCTTAAGTGTAGTATCACACTGAGATAAGTTACAATTGTTTGAGGGGTTTAATAATGTATCTTCGTTCGACAAAAAAAAAAAAAAGGTAATCATACAGAATCACTCTTCTTGCCAAAACATATGTTTCATCACTAAAATTGCTGTACAAAAATTGACAGAAGTTTGTCGCAAGAATTATGGATGCAATGTTTCATGTAGGGGATGAAAAGATGTCACTTTTTTGCTTGGAGTCCCAAAAAAGTGGACAGGACCAGACAATGAGAAAATGAATGTAATGTCGGAGCATTTCAGTTCAGTTCAGTTCGTTCAGGTAAAAGAAAGAAAAAAACATCGGCAACCAACATGACCAGCATGTGGATTCGACATATCGCGTCCGATACACAAATAAATACATTATTGAATGAGTTCTTCACAACAACACAAAATGTGATGTAGTTTGAATGAAACACAAAGTCAATATCGCTCGACTTATGAGGGGAATGAGTTCAAACGCTTCTCCACGCTTTCAGTGTACAGTGCCCTCACGAACCAGCGTGATGTTTCACTTGAACTTTACAAAAATGTGAACTTAAAAGTTACGCAACACGAGGCAACATGGGGAAATATCAAATGAAAGCACGTGCACACATTACAGTTTCAACCGAACAGACAAAATGAAAATAA
Organism: Onychostoma macrolepis; assembly: GCF_012432095.1. Taxonomy (NCBI): domain Eukaryota; kingdom Metazoa; phylum Chordata; class Actinopteri; order Cypriniformes; family Cyprinidae; genus Onychostoma; species Onychostoma macrolepis. Next base: position 21,484,725 of record NC_081179.1, read on the forward strand.
CTCGGCAATGGAAAATGTCCTATTGTTGTCCAAAAGCGCAGAGCAAAAGTTACGTGGGCTAAACTCTAAAGCTCGATTTCTTCATTACTGGATTAAACGGATCTAAATTTGGCAAAAAATAAAAGTGAGAGGACTGCCCAATCCAACACAACGCGAGAACAACGCGCGTACGCAACTTTTGCACAGCGCTGCTCTATTAAGTGCCGGTAAACTCACATGAAAAACTCCGGGGACGACGGGTTGTTGTCGCTGCTCGATCCGTTTTCTCTGAAGCCGCTGCTGATGAGCTTCTCGTACTTCTCTTTGTACGCGTCTCTCTCGCGCACCAGTCTGGAGATCTCCTGCTTGAGGTGGTCCACCTGCTGCAGCAGCTGGGTCTTCTCGCCCTCCAGGACGTGCCTCTGCTGGACCCGCTTGTAGCGACACGACTGGGCATAGCCTCTGTTTTTGAGGGTCCTCCTCTTCTGTTTGAGCCGGATCACCTCCTCTTTGCTGACCCCCCGCAGCTGCCGGTTGAGCTCGCGCACGGACATGGTCACCAGCTGCTCGTCCGAGAAGCGATCGTCCAGGTGCATGTGCTGGTGGCTGACGGGGTTGCCGCTGGACTGCACGCCGGGCGTCGGATGGTGACCCGCCGGGTGGTGGTGATGGTGGTGGTGGTGGTGCGGCGCGCCGTTCTGGGCTGCGGCGGCCGCGATGACCGCGGAGACCACCGCGGCGGCGGATCCCATCTCCTCGCCGGCCATGGCGCCTCCAGCGCCGGCTGCGCTTGCGAATTGCTGCCCTCTAGCATAGCCGTCGAAGCTCTGGAGCTGGTGACTGCTGTTGATCAGCGCCTCCACCGCGTCCTCGGGGCTGAAGCCCAAAGCCTCTGGGTTGAGCTGCTGTTGGTAACCGGTCATCCAGTAGAAATCCTCCAGGTGCGCCTTCTGTTCGCTCCCGGAGCCCGGGCTGGGCGCCGAGAAGCTTGGGGAAGGGGGAACCGAGCTGCAAGGCGTGCTCATCGGGGTGGAAGACAGGGATCCCCCGGCGATCAGGCGGCTGCACTGGCTGATGCTGCGATCGGGCTCCACCGGCTCCTTTTTCACTTCAAACTTCATCAGATCGAAGTCATTAACATATTCCATGGCCAGGGGACTGGTGGGCAGGTCGGAGCTGCTCATTGCCAGTTCTGATGCCATCCTTTTGCTGTTGACAGTCCTCCAAAGGGGGTGAAGAGCAGCTGTCAAAGTGGTCGGGTTCGAGACAGCGTGAGCCAGCTTGATTTCTTTATTTAATTCTTCAAAAGCGGAGAAAAGGGTTCGCCGGCGCCGATTTATTTTTTTAAATTGACGCCTTTTCGCCTTTCGCGCAACAGACGCAGGAGCGCGCGCGTCTCCAGTTCCTCTCTCTTTGTGCGCGAGTGTCGACGCGTTTGAGTTGCAAACATTTAACACTGCATGGCTGCGTGGCGCCCCTTTTTTTTCAATAGTTTCGTTGAAATGAAGACCGTAACATGTATGTGATTGGCAATTGGATGCTTGGCTGGGAAAAAAAAAAAAGTACTCCGGGCTTGTTCTAGAGTTTTTAAAGGATCACCGAGCATAGGAGTATAAAAGCAATGCTGAGTTTTATAGCCGCCCTGACGTCAGGTTTGAAATGCGAAATTGACTCGGACTCGTAGCCAATAGGCTCCCTGAATCCGACGGTCAATTTACATACTAGAGAAGAAACAAAAGTTTTCCGAACTGTCAGAACTGACAGAGAGCTAAACGACGACTTTAACTCTTTATGGACAATGATTTTGTTTATGCTATTTAAAGCAGGTAAAGCATCTTTTCATTCATTGTATTTCCCCCCACATTGCCTATTGTTTAAAATCAAGCGTTCTAACAGTATGCAATCATAATGATTTATACATGATATAGGCATATTAATAACCTTAAAACGATTATTTACACTTAAGCTATTAATGCTTGTTTAAAGGACTATATTGTTGATATGTCTTAAACGAAATCATTTATGAAAGTCTATAAATGTCATGCAAGTAATGTTTTAATTACGTTATCGGTTGAGGCATCCCACTAAAATCTTTAATAATAGGTTATTAGTAATTTGTTTAGGCATATTGGACAGAAAAAAAAAAAAACGCACGACGCATATATTAGCGACAGATGCAACTACTAAAGCAATTAAAATGGCCATATGGTTTCCACAGAGTACGCGTCTTTATCTTGTTTTAATGTGAATATATTGATTTATTAGATTTTTTTTTTCTCCACTGTCCCACAAAACGTGGTCGGGAAGCCCGTACATGCGCGCGGACATGCGGTTTCAAAACTCAACAGCGCCCCCTTTCGGCTTGAGCTGAACCGCATCTGTCCATTAGCGGAGTGCTTCATCTCTGTGTGTCAGATCACTGTCACATGTTTAGATTGTTTTAACGGCGCTGCAGGCACTTGGGGAGCAGTTTTATGATGAGACCTTAATAGATTTTTCCATCACATACATATATAGATATACATACATATATACATTATATATATACACTCTCAGAAATAAAGGTACAAAAGCTGTCACTGGGGCAGTATCTTTTCAAAAGGTACACTTTTGTACCTATTAGGCTCAAATATGTACACTTTAAGTACTAATATGGACCTTTAAGGTACCAAAATGGACCCTTTAGGTACAAACATGTACCTTTTGAAAAGGTACCACCCCAGTGACAGCTTTTGTACCTTTATTTCTGAGAGTGTACATACAGTCAAACCAAAAATTATTCAGACACCTTCAACATTTCCCACATTATCACAGTGTATCGCTATAGTTTAGAAAATAATAAAATAGTTCAACTATGTCAGAACAAATTCATCTGGATAATATCAGATAACTTTGATAGAAAGGTGTGTAATGAATTTGGTTGAATAGCTGTCAGATGTTCAATTTAAGTACACAATTAGATAATACTAAATTAGGTCAACCAATTAGCAAGCAATGCTTAATTTTGTTCAGTCTGTGGTGTAAAAAGCTCACATTAGCAATTAAAGAAAAACACTTAAGCAGGTCAAAATGTCTGAACAATTTTTGGTCCCAAATTTTTGATCAGTTTTACTGAAAAAAAAAAAAAAAAAAAATGAATTGTATCTTGTATCTTTTGTATCCCAAAATAAAATAAATATTTGTGGTTTGACTAATATATAGACACACAGTCAAACCACAAATATTTATTTTGTTTTTGGATGACCAAACTATATTTAGTCATATACTTATATCACTTTAGTATGGGGTGTGTTGACATTTGGCCACTTTTTCCATTTAATGCTCATGTCGCAGTGTAATCATATTGTTAGACACTGAGCAATGCTAATGGACAACATGCACTTAATTAGTAATTATTTGAGCAGCTTGTAATTACACATTGTTCTTGTTTTTATTAAAGTACTTAATTATAATAGCATGTAGTATATGTAACACGAGCACAATAATGTAGAGTATTGCTTGTTGTACTTCTGTATTTTGCTGTTCAATAGTCTGTGTGCACAAGCGCTACACGTGTATCTCTTTAAGTGCTCAAAACGGCTCTCTTTGCTGGAGGGTTTCTTAATAAACAGGATTTCTCTCCTAGAGCAGCGTTCGCTCATGAGAGCAGACAATAAAGAAGACGATTCTCACAGGAGATATTGAAATGTGGTCGAGCTCTCTGTGGAAAAGCCATGCCAGGAAGACACGCAAACTACAAAGCCGCCAGCGTAAAAATAAAAATAAATACAAGCCCAGAGTCCCAAAAGGAAGTAAATATTCTCTTAGTCTCAGTGACTGTTCTTGGGGACCCAAACCTAGAAAATCAACATATTATTTCATTAATTAGATCACCCAACAAAAGCCTACGGAGGCCGTTCAAAAGCGCTGAATAAATATTGAATTTATGTCCCCTCTGACTGCATAACTGCTCAACAATCAAGAGAAATAAAGAGTCCCAGATATGAAAAAAATATATTCTTGACTATTTTTTTTTCTTCTTTACAGCAATGGAAATATAATTAGCGGTGCCCTGGTGGAACATACGTGTCCCACGATGTTTTCTGTCATTTTAACATACTTTTAACATCACAGAAGTGGTATATTGATATATCATAAACATGTAAACATAACGGCCCTGTAATTAGTGCACTTCAGATAAAACGCATCTGCTAATTGGCATCTTACAGCTAACACTGATGCTGTGAAATATTTACACTCTGCTTATGCTGTGGGGTGAAACCCAACATACTGTTTACATGAATAAAACAAATGAGATTGAGATTTTATGTGCTGTCATGATTTATGATTCTACGGTGTGTATGTGTGGATGTCATTTCGAATACATCACCTGATGAAAGAACTGTGTTTACTAGGTTGTATTGTCAGAGCTCGATTTTAAAGATTCATTCATTTCACTTGTGTAATACATTATGTAAATTGTGTAATATTATATTATGTTGTTGCATGTGTTTGTTTGTGTGTGTGTGTGTGTGTATAAGAGCTGTATTTACTGTGCTTGTTAGACGTTGATTTAAAGTATACATTGGGTTGTGTAATATATATATATATATACATACAGTATGTATATGTGACCCTGCACCACAAAACCAGTCATAAGGGTCAATTTTTTTACATTGAGATTTATACATCATCTGAAAGCTGAATAAATAATCTTTCCATTGATGTATGGTTTGTTAGGATCGGACAATATTTGGTCGAGATACAACTATTTGAAAATCTGGAATCTGAGGGTGCAAAAAAAATCAAAATATTGATTTAAAGTTGTCCAAATGAATTCTTAGCAATGCATATTACTAATCAAAAATGAAGTTTTGATATATTTACAGTAGTAAATTTACAAAATATCTTTATGGAACATGATCTTTACTTAATATCCTAATGATTTTTGGCATAAAAGAAAAATCAATAATTTTGACCCATACAATGAATTTTTGGCTATTGCTACAAATATACCCCAGCGACTTCAGACTGGTTTTGTGCTCCAGGGTCACACACACACACACACACACACACACACACACACACACACACACACACAATATAAGAATATATAATTTGTTTTTAATCTAAATTTACAATAAAATGAAAATAATGCAATTGTTTTATTTGTATTTTACTTATTTATTGCTTTTAACACAGCATTAGTTAAAGGCATAATATCTAAAATTATCATGTTTTTGACAGGTTTCATGAGACTTTACTTTATTTTGTAATAACTGGAAGAATGCAAGCAGACAAACACTGCAAAAAGTGGGGTAACACTTTATTTCATCTATATGGACATATTTAAAAACAAAATTGCTAAAACTTTAACTGAAATGAACATAAAAGCAGAAAAAATAGGATCTAATTCAAAATATTAACAAAAACTATAGCAGTATATCAGTGGTACTAAAATAATACTGTTTCTGATTTGAACCATGAAAATGAGTTTTTCTGGTATTGATTAATGTATTTAGGTTGATTCATGTTAAATATTATTTTTGACTTAAATCTGGTTAATTTGGATGTTAGCACGTCTTCAGGGCTTGTAATGATGGTGTTGAGTCAGGTTATGTCACAGTTACACCTTCTGTATTATTGTATAACCATTGTAATTGTGGACACAAGGACATTTGAATGAAAATGAACTTGATTTGTTAGCATTTCAAGAGCATTTGCTTCCTTTCAACGTGTTTCATGAGTAGCAGCGATTGCTGTGGGGGCGGGAGACCCTTCTGATCAATGACAGAGAGAGAGAGAGAGAGAGAGAGAGAGAGAGAGACTTCCTCTAATCTGCTAAGATTCATCATATCCCATTTCCTGGCTCTTCATGTTCATATGAGCACATTACCAAGGTCTTTGTTAATGAGAGATTTTATGACCTTTCTGAATTCACCCCCCTCGAGAATATTGATGAATATTGTTTAAAAATAACTGGCTGTATGATTTACAGTTCATCCCCATACATTTAATTATTGTAACCATTACTGAGTTCTCCCATTGTTTTGAGCAATGGCCTCAGCTGTGAGCGAGAGCTTGCGATTTGTTTTTCTGTGAGCCGTAACCCCGCAGACGTCAATGGGCCTTCAAAACCTGCGCATCTTTACGTTTTCCTCTCATATTTATCGAAGCGGTGATTTACACAAAAAGACACGATCCAGGTGGATGATTATATGCTGTCTGAACTGAAGATTTGAAAACGGCCTCATCGCATTCTAAAGCCTCAAAAGCCTTTTAGAAGCTAATTCATATTTAAACAGCAATCAATATTAGTCCACTCAAAAACGGTCTGTATTGCAGTGGGATTTTGGCTGATCAATAAAAGTGATAATAATGTAAACTCGTTTTTTACATTTTCTAAAGAAATATCAGGGGTGTTTGAACGTGAAGGGCAAAACACACTGCATTATGATAAGGGCGTTGTGAGTGGTTGCCAGTGTGTTTCTGTGTAATTGCTTATTGTCCATTACAGCCCACCAAGTCTTAGGGCTCAATATGGCTCGAGTTCCTCTATCGATGCAAGTCTATGGGATGTTTTGACCTGTTTTGCCGCTATACACAGCCCATCGTAATAGTGTTGCTTGCCTGAGTAAATACCTTTAATAAGATTATTATTAATAATTATTATTAATAAGGTTATTTTTTAATATATAATTTATGTATTGCACTGGATTTATTTTTACTATTTATTTTATCGTACAACAGTTGAAGTAATATTCTGGGATCAAAAGAAGTTAAGCTCAATTAACCACATTTTTGACAAAATAAATCAAATAGATGCATACATAACTAGCTGAGACAACAGAAGGGAATGGGGCTAAATTATTAAAGTTTATAGCTTTGAATCATCAATTTTAGGAGTTTTAAGGTTTGTGATGCTCTGTTGTCATGCAAACATAAAATTTGGTATAACTTTACACGTAAAGGGTTTATAAGAGATGTTTTCCTACTCAAAGCATGTCAAAGGGGTAGTTCATCTGTTTACTCATGTCGTTCCAAACCCATAATACTTTCATTCATCTTCACAAAACCAAGCTTTAATGTCCTTTCATCATTATCATCCATTGAAAGTCCATAGAAACTCTTTGCATGCTTCAAAAAGTACAGAAAGACATTGTAAAAGTACTGTAATTCTTATGAATTGAGCAGTTTAGGTCATGTATAAACATTGATCAATGCAGTACATACAAGCACATTATGGATATGGATTGCTTTTACATGACAATTGTGGTTGCATGGTCTTTCAATGGATGGATTGAAATCATGAGAGAATATTAAAAATATCTGCATTTGTGTTCTGAAGATGAGCGCAAGTCTTACGGGTTTAGAATGAAATGAGGGTAAATAAATGAAGACGTAATTTTCATGTTTAGTTAAAGTATACCAACACAGTCTCATGGTAATTTATAACTATTCTCCCAAATTCGTACGAATTTGTACAAACTCATTTGTACTTTTTCATATGATCTGCTTACACCCCACTGTCGGTTTAATCTCTCCTAAAAATGTTATCTTTTTGTACGAATGCATACGAAATCACGAGTTACTCAATACAAACTAACTAATTGCGTTACTTAGTTACTTTTTATGGAATGTAGTCCATTACTTTACTTTTGCGTTACTATGTATCACCTGGGCAGGGATTGTTTATTTCTTTTTTAATATAAAAAACAACCCAAAAGTTATATTTTTGTCAACTGTAAAGACCCTCTCACACCAAAAGTGAAATTATTAAAAGTGCCTCTGCACCTCACAAGTTCATCACGGGACAGGAGAGATGTCAGTGAATAAATGAAAAACCAAAGTAACTTATGTTACCTATATTTGAAAAAGTAACAGATATTTCGTTGTATATTTAAAAGTATTGCGTTAGTTACTTTACTAGTGTCAGTCCTCTGTCGTGTGTGTCATGTGTTCCCGCCTCTTGTGTCCATATTTGGTCATGTTCCTGTCCTTGTTAAGTGTGATTATTAGTTAAGTCTTGTCCAGCTGTGTTTTAGTAATTATCAGCAGTGTTGGGCATGTTACTTTAAAAAAGTAATTAGTTATAGTTACTAGTTACTTCTCACAAATAGTAACTGAGATAGTAACTGAGTTACATCATTATAAAATTAACTAATTACCAGGGAAAGTAACTATTGCGTTACTTTAAAAAAAAACATTTCAAAATGTCAAATAACTTGGATGCCCCCAATATTAAATATGTTAAATTTATGGACACTAAATAGAATAAATTATTATTATAAAACATTGTACATTAATCTACACTATTTATCTACTGACACTTAGCATCAGTCAGTCAAGCATTATAATATGATATCATGATAATTTAATATTATATGATGATAGAACTTTAGTAATTAGAATAACCAAGTATGAATGCATATTTGTCATGTTGACTGAACTTAGGACTGGTGGTGGTGCTTAAGATATTGTCATTTAGTGTTTCTATAAAAAAAAGGGGGAAAAAATTGATAAGATAAAACTACTACGAATTCTACTACTAATAACAATATAAAACGCACTAAGGATTAATGAGCTGCTGGGTTCATGAATATTAATCACGTTGTCTGTTTTCGCTCTAATTGATTTGCTGAAATCAAAACAGGGAGGATAATAGGTGAGCGCCAGCCAATGAGATTGTCGTTTGCGCATTAGTTCCGCCCACTAGAGAAACCGGAGTTCTTAAAAGCTGAAGAATTCCAAAGGAACTCCGTTATTTTGACAGGAAAATACAAGAAAGAATATCGTTTACATGTAGCACGTTAATTCTGCATGTTATGAAAGACTCTCTTGCTCTGTCTCTTTCTTTGCGTGCGTGTATGTGAAAGAAAGCGACGGCGAGTCGTTCGCTTCACACTTGAGTTTATGATACGTCAAATAGCCTACAGCTACACTGCGCATCCATTCAGATGAACTGAAAAATTTAATTCTAATAATATTATATAGTAACGCCACATTTTATTGTCAGTAACGGTAACGGCGTTGTAACAGGGAAACAGTAATTCGTTTGATTACTCGTTACTGAAAAAAATAACGCCGTTAGTAACGCCGTTTATTTATCTGATTATCAGTGATTGTCATGTGTATTTAGTTCCTGCCTGTTTAGTTAGTTTTCGTCTGGTCTACTCGTTATTCCCCGGTGTTCCTGTCTGTGTCGACCTTGCCTTGTCTTGCCCTGTCCTGATGTCATCATTAAAGACTATTATTTTGAAGTTTATCCTCGTCTCCGTGTTCCTCGTTCCTCCCTGCTGTGTGCACCGTGACAACTAGTTACTTGAAAAAAGTAATCTGATTACGTACTGATTACCCTCAATTAGGGCTGGGCGATATATAAAAAAATATATATCTCGATATTGTCAATTTTTACGATATTCGATATATATCTCGATATGTTTGCATTTGCTTTTAAATAATAAAAAAACATGATTTTCTTTTGCTCCCATTAAAAAAAACAAAACAACAAAAACAATTTAGATAGAACAGCTATTGTTACAAAGTAAATACAAATTTAAGTAGTTAAAAAAAAAAAATCTAGACCAAGTGATCACTTACTGCTTTTTATTAAATGAGCACATGCTATGTAACTGAAGTAGTGCAAAACAAGTACAGAAAGTGCATTCTGTCAACTTTTTAGTGCATGCAATTCACAATTTACACTGTGCAACTGGGGGAAATAATTCAACTGGGATAAGTATTTATTTATTTTTTTTTACAAGTTTTTAGCTAAGAAGCTCTGTGGCATGAAACTGTGTCCCAACTGGCACTAAAAACCCTCTCAGATTGGGAGCTAGTTGCTGGAACAACCTCATTTATTTACCCTCTATTTTACCTCATCTAGTGTACTGATTCATTATAGGCTTATAGGCTAATTTATATATAAATTAATACCAAAGACTTATGCACTCTCTCTGTCTATTATGAAAACTGGTAAAACAAATAAAAAATATTATAACAGTGAAATTCCTAATAGTAATTCCAAATTGCCTATGTTTCTCTATTCAAACATCAGCGGCTGAGTAAGTACATTTAGTCAGCGATCACAATCGCAAACAATACAGTCGAGATCTCATGACAGAACACAGGCTGGTCGAGTGACACTTTCATTTTGATCGCTAAACTCCAGCTTGTTTGTCGGTGTTTTCAGATCATCGATGGCGGTATGGTTGCCAGATTGCTTAAAATAAGCAAAACACCAGGTAGAAAATGTATCCTTTTAACAGCGAAGCTCTGATTCGAGGTTTTGAACTCTTGATATCTGGCAACCGCACTCATGAAAGCTGCCATAGAAGAGGTGTGTAGAGCCATAGATATATATATAAACACTAGATACCTCGTACGCGCTGTTGGTCAATGGAGGTCGACGTCCGCACACGGCGGCCATCTTGCCACAGGGTGCTCGCTCACTCATAACATTGTGTTGTATGAAGCATGTACTTTTTAAATAACCATAACTTGCTCAATTATCTACCGATTTTCAAACGGTTTGATTTGTTATCAACGTCAGAGATGTAGTTATGACACTGCATACATATGAATAATTATAATAATCTGCAATTTCAACATGTTACAGCATTCAGAATTATAGCCACGTTAATAACGTTTGTAAGAAACCAAACCGTTTGTAAATCCGTCAAGATTTCAGCGAGATAAGAAGATTTATGTTCGTGCTGATCACTCATCTTACCTCAGATACCTCAGAACTTGCCAGAAAGCTTCCCTGTGGCAAGATGGCCGCCCTATGATGCCGGAAGTGACTCCGCCTTAAGAGATCTAGTGTTTATATATATATCTATGTGTAGAGCAGTCTTGCAATAACATTTTGTCTCTTTTTTTTTTTTTTGACGAAAACAGAGAGAGCTTTTTGGTAAAGTTTTTATTCTTTTGAATACATTTTAGTCTCGTCTTTTTTCGTCAACGAAATTGCATGTTGATACAGTCATAGTTTTCGTTTAATGATCTTGTTTTAGTCATGGGAAAAAAGCTCATCAACGAACATTTTTCGTCAAATTTTATATTAACCAAATTAACACTAGTCTCAATTTTGCCTTCCCCCACCTCACCTCTCTTGCGCAGTAATATGTAAAGGGCATAATATTGGATGTTCAGCGCGTTATTTTGGGAAAGTATGCTTGAATTTGAAATATTCGATATTCACGATATTTTCAAATTTTACATCGTCATCAAAATTATTGCGATATTATCGCTAATATTCCATATATCGCCAATGCTAATGCTTATTTGTAGCCGTACAATTGAACTATTTTAACATTACAGATCAGATGTATTCACTTCCATTGTATGTAACGCACTGTAACGCAGATGTTTTGCTTCTAAACCTCGGATATTCCTTTAAAGTCATGGATAGGTTAATTTGAGAGAAGATCTCTTTCAGTCTCATCATGATAGGTGTGCTAGACATAAACATCCTCCACTGAACTTTAATAAAGCTATTGAATGAAAAGTAATCCACCATTATTGGGATTATGGCGACATTCATTCATTATACAATCCCAGTGGGTGACTAGCTTAATATTCACTCACAATCCCTGTTTAACAAAGTCTATTAAATCCCAAGCTTAGCACAAATGAACGCCATGATTTCAATGAACTCATTTGAAGAACATTTAATTACCAGTTATGAAAAAAATGAAATGTTTCTCCATAGGGTTTTTTTTTTAACTAAGTGTTGTATCTTTTTGTAATAGAATGAAGGCGACATAAAAGCTATTACCAGGTTGGCGTTCACCGTGGCGTCTCTCTGTGCGATGTTTTATGAAGGGAATAAAAAAATGCAGATTAACATAGTGAGCTTCAACTCATGGAAACAAAGTGCAGTAATTGAGCAGCAGCTTCTTGCTTTTTAGAGTTAATATTCTCCTTTCGCCATCTGGACTTTAATGTGCTCTCATTTCATCTGCAGATGTGTTTATCATCACACATCCACCTCTCCCTCTCTCCATGAACACTTTACTACACATTACGCATAGACTGGAATGAGGCCTACACTTATGGATTGCGTGTAAACTGATGGCATTTGTTTTCATTTAGAGTTATTCCTGGTATAAGATCCATGTTTTACACTTCCATCAAGCGTATCATCCATAATTATTGTTTTTAAATTTGCTTGATTTTAAAAAAGGGTTATAGAGGATATTGCAGTTGTCGACACCATCAATACATCCAAAATCGCAGATGAGTTGAAAAAAAAAAATTAGTTAAATTTATGGGTAACACTTTACAATAAAGGTCCCATTAGTTAACATTACTTAATGCATTAACTAATAATGAGCAATATATTTGTTAAAGTATCTATTCACCTTTTTTAATGTTATTTTAAAATAAATGTAACTTCATTGTTAGTTCATGCTCGGTAAGGTTTATTAAATACAGATAGAACATTTGATTTTAAAAATGTTGTGGTTAACGTAGATAAAAACATCAACCTAGAGTACTAATAAATGCTTTATAAATATTTTTCATTATTAGTTCATGTTAACTATAATGTAGTTAACCAATGTTAACAAATAGAATGTTATTGTAAAGTATTACCTACAGTATATATCTGCAGGTCGTTCAATCCTGAAAAATATCAATAAAGTAAACAATAGTTTTTTTTAGAGTGTCACACTGTTAGCTTAATAACATGTTAATGTCAAACAGTGTCAAATTGTAAGTGATTGTTAGGCTTATGCATTTTTATGCTTAATAGTGTCACACAGTTAGCTTAGCATCATGCTAATGTGAAACTATTAGGAATCAGTTGTAAGTGACCGTTATATATTTTTGGTTTATTAGCACGTCACACTGTTAGCTTAGCAACATGTTAACAGCAAATGTTTTTGAAAACAACTGTAAATTAGGCCTATGCATATTTATGTTTAATAGAGTATCAAACTGTTAACTTAGTATTGCGCAATGCTCTATTAGGATCCGATTGTTAGTGACTGTTATGTATTTTTATGTTTATTATTGAGTCACAAACACCATTGGAATTGGTTGTGAGTGTTGGGCCTATGCTTAAAGCCCAAAGTAAGTTTTGTTTTTGTATGAGTATATTAGCATATGTGTAGAGTCAAACGCATAGCATTTCAAAGTATACTCCATTTGATAGTCTGCATGAACACATGTGCTCTGGAAAGCTTGTTCGTCCAGTGTTTGTCCAGTGCCTGTGCTGTTTTTCTCTGGAAGTTATGACTGATTAAAAATGTCTTTGTTCTCTTTTAAAATAAAGTTGTTGCTATCTCACTATCCTCTCACACAAGTAATTTTTATGCTTATTACAATTAGATGCCACATTCGACCACTCCAGATACGTTGACACATTCGCCATCTTGGAATGGTCTATGTCGTCACTCACAATAACAATCAATGAGTTTCAAAATGCAACAGCATTCTGCAGCATCTAGTTGTAAAAATCACCTAAATTTAAATTCCTGAAGAAACTGGATAACCTTTCACAGGAAAGAATGCGTTGGTTTGTGTTTTTAAAATGTATTAACACTATCACAGGTTTTTTAAACTGAAGTACCTTTTAAATGTCTTGTTAGCTAACAACTTTGTCTTGTTGTATTATGTTAGTTTAGCAAAAGCATCTTCTGAAGTCTACTGAAGATATAAATATTCATACATGTGTATAACTACAGCAAAGTCTATAGAAATACAAAGACGGTTCACTCCTATGCTTATGAATGGGAGAAACTGCAACGCGCAATATGGCGGGATAGTCCTGCCTACTAAATGAAAGGGCCAATCGTTGATTGGTAAAGTCAAGTCAAGTCACCTATATAGCGCTTTTAACAATACAGACTGTGTCAAAGCACTTAACAGTATCAAATTAGAGGATAGAGTGTCAGTAATGTATAATGATAAGATTAAACACTCAATTTTCAGTTAAAGGCATTTCATTATTGAATTCAGAGATGTCATTGTCTAGCTCAGTTTAGTTAAAATATTATCTGTGCAATCAAATCGGTGATAATCGCTAGAAATTAAGTGTCCCCAACTGAGCAAGCCAGAGGCAACAGCGGCAAGGAACCAAAACTCCCTCTGTGACAGAATGGAGAAAAAAAAAAAAAACCTTGGGAGAAACCAGGCTCAGTCGGGGGGCCAGTTCTCCTCTGACCAGACGAAACCCGCAGTTCAAAAGTCATTGCATCACTGCAGTGGCTGTTATAAGCACATGTGCAGTCATAAATGCGTTGGAGCTACGCATGCACATTGGCCGGTCTAGCTTGAAAAATAATAATAATAAAAAAAAAAAAAATAATTTAATTTTTTTTTATTTTTTATTTTATGCTGCACAGTTAGCTTAGCAACATAAGAGCAAACACCACTGGAATCAGTGTTAGGCATATGCATTTCTATGCTTAATACAGTGTCAAACAGTTAGCTTAGCATCATGCTAATGCCAAGCACATTTGAAACTGAAAAGTAGTGACCGTTATGTGTTTTTATGTTTATTAGCTTTTCACACAGTTAGCTTAGCAACATGCTAACAGCAAACACTATTGTAATTAACTGCCCTGCTGAAAAACAAACAAACAACAACAACAAAAAAATAAAAAGAAAAGAAAAAGAAAACAATAGACACCATCACAAAATTTGTAATGGTTTTATTGGTTATAATGGGACTTGTATTGGTTTTAATGGAAACTGTAATGGACCCTGTGGGTCTCTGCTGGTAATTGGTCACCTTCTATTGGTGGCTTGTTAAAACCTAAAACCTAAAATCCTAATGGAATATGTCCCAAAACACACTACAGAAAACCATTTTTTAATGGTTTTAATGGTTAAAATTTGATGGTTTGTAATGGTATTTGTAGTAGAAACCATTAGGATTTTCAGTGATGGTTCTATTGTTTTATTGTTTTGTTTTTTTCAGCAGGGAAAGTGAATGATATGTAAATTTTATGTTATTAGTATGTCAAAGAGTTAGCTTAGCAACATGCTAACATCGGACACTATTGGAATCAACCAAAAGTGACAGATATATATATTTTATGATTATTACCATGTCACATAGTTAGCTTAGCAACATGCTAACATCAAACACTATTGGAATTAACTGAAAGTAACTTATATGTAATTGTATGCTTATTAGCACATAGTACACAGTACAAAGTTAGCTTAGCAACATTTAAGAGCAAACACCATTGGAATCAATTGTAAGTGAGTGTTAGACATATGCAGTTTTATGCTTATTACAGTGTCAAACAGTTAGTTTAGCATCATGCTAATGCCAAACTCTAGAGTCAGTTGCATGTGAGCAGTTTAAGGTGTGCTTTTTGGGTAGCGTGTGAAATTATTGCTTTACAATTTTAGCCTATGATATTCTGGTCTCTAGATCTGGGTTGGTTTCCCTCAATATAAGCCTGTGAGATTGTTTTCACTTGTTTTATTTTTTGCCAGGCAAGAATTGTAAGCTTGATTACTAAGAAAAGCAGTAGCACTCCTTTTCCTGAGCAAACAGTGTGTTTTGAGTCATCATTCACGTGCAGGATGAGTTACGTGCTGAAGTTAAACACTCAGGTGAGGGGTTTGCTCGCAAACCCACAGTCTAATATTTCTTATTACTCACAGTGTTATTTAGTTTACTCATTGTGTTAACCGTGACCCACTCATATAAAACTCCTTAGTGTTAGCGTGGGAAAGAATGTGCGGATGATTCATTTGGTGGAGATGGGAAGCAATGTGCCCCGCGCTGTTATTTATGTGCCACGCATCGCCACGGAGACGCTCATTAATAAGCATCTCCCACCTGAGCTATTAGAGAGCAGGAGAGAGGAGAGATCTTCGGCTCTGACCCCGTCACCGCCGCCCCGCTCCAGCTACAGGACACCTCACACACTGCATCATCCCTCGCTAGCCATAAATCCACTCTCTCCTGCTAATTAGTCTGAAGTGAGGGGGGCCGCTGACAGCAGGCATGGCCGGGTCATCATGGGTAGAGCTGGGCTCAGGTGCCAACAAGGATGCTTGATCTGCTGCAGGGTTTCTGAAACCTAAGGATTTTTTAATGTGTTTTTGGTTTGCAGCTCATTTGTGTTCTCCCACAGTAGAAAAAATTCACAAATGAGAAGTGTTGGGGGGAACTCATTACAAGTAATCAGATTTACTTTTTAATTTAGAAGGACATATCTGTTATTTTTTTTCAAATTTTGTTTCCCATGTCTTGACTGACAGCTCTTGTGTTGCCATGTTGAGAGAAATCGGGAGAAGGCGTTGTGTGCGCTGTGTGAACATGTTACTGTAGTTCTAGACTAAAAGTGAACATATTTACTCATCTCACCTGCACAGATTCAGTGTTCCTCAAAATTAATAGAAACAGTCAAATGCAAACTCCGAATATTATACAAACCTGCAATAATTAAATGTTAAATAAGAAAAATATAATTTATGTATTTAATCTTATTTTATTAACCAATGTCTTTGCTACTGACATAATCCAATTCAACCATGCTAAGCAAAAATGACACACTTGTTTCATTTTTGTTATTGCTGAATAGTGTTGAACTTTCTTCTCCTGCATCATATTCTTAATGCAATTTGTTTGAGCTCTACGGTACAGACGTGAATTTACATTTCCTTCAGCCTGAGGCATATTCATTTGACTTTTGGTGTGAAAGGGCTTTTACATTTGTTAAAGAACTTTTTTATATTAAAAACAAACAAGCAAGCCCTGCCCAGATTTAAAAAGTAACTCAAAAATAATGTAACGCGTTACTGTCCATAAAAAGAGGTGGTACAAAGATACACTGACGTTTGACATTATTGAATGTTTTATTGCCACAAAAAAGAGCAAAGATGCCAGGAAAAGCAGCATTTTAACACATGGCCGATGTCCAAGTTAGTCTCACAAAGCCTGTGTTTGACTCGCACTCGGCTCATGCGCGAGCTTAGCTGACCCAAACACAATAGCGCATTATGAGGCAGCGGTGCAGGAAAGAACCAGAAAGTCCTGTCCTATTCAGCCCACAGAACATGTAGGTGAGTTCCAGACCAGCTCTCTCTCTCTCTCTCTCTCTCTCTCTCTCTCTCTCACACACACACACACACACGTTGGTTTTACACCTATGACTCTACATAGGTGTAATGGTTTTTCTACTGTACACACTGTATTTTCTATCACCCTACACCTAAACCTACCCCTTACAGAAAACTTTCTGCATTTTTAGATTAAAAAATGCCTTTTGAATTACAGGGACACCAAAAGTGTCCTCATAAATCATCTTCATGTTGTAATACCTATGTTATACCCATATCATTATACAAATTTGTGTCCTCATAAACCACATAAGCACACACACAAGCAGCATCAAACACTCACAGTATGAAACAGACTTAAAAGTTGACCTACACTTTATGCTTTTGCTCATATCGTTAGAAACATCCTAAACTTTGCCAGGAAAGAAAAGTATGCAGATTTTTTCATGCATTATGTGTTATTAGAATTGTCAGGTAGTAGTTTATATTACAGCACTCTGCCAAGAGTTATGCAACAGCTGCCACCACTGATTTATTCACTGAGCTGATTTTACTGAAACTTTCTAGCGCCAGCAAAAGAACATATTTTGAATATGTTAAAAGTTAAGTCTAAAATCAAGAGTTTTCTGAAGTCCAGTGTCTTCCCACAAGTCTCTGCATGACACCAAATAGCAGTTACAGTTTTGAGAGTAATTAAATATGTTTTATGGGTTAAAGCAAATGTAATTTAGTTTTCTTTCCCTGAAACGTAATGCACTACACTTCGACAGGATATATATGCAATTAGTACTGAGTGTGTGGACCTGAAACTAAATTAATTTTACATTGGAAACATAAATTAAGCAATCAGTGTGAAGTTTTATACACATACAATTCAATAAAATTGAAAAAGTCTCATTGTTTATGAATAAAAAAAATTAAAAAGTGTGTATATATATATATCATATCACGTATTAAAATAATTTGTATCTAAATCAATAGATATATTTCATTTCTATTAATTCAATACCTGCCAAGTAGCCGTGTAATTAAAAAAATAAATAAATATTCAAATACTTTGCAACAATAGAGAGAGTCTGTGAATTATTTCTCTCTAACATGCGGTAAAAGGAAATGTCTGGGCAAAACCCTGCTGAAGCCATGAGGCTGTGAAAGTAACAAGTTTGTGTAATAAATAGTGGGCTAGAATAGCATTTGGCAGCTGCTGGCATTACATTAATGTTCCTGAAACGTTACGAGTGATTTTTCGCTCAGACTAGCCATAAGAGACCCTGTTTGGCCCGCTGCCATCGAGGGCATTTTAAAATGAGACTCAGTCCACAGGGAAAAAGATTTCATCCGCTGTGTGTATGTGTGTGTGTGTGTGTGTGTGTGTATATGCAGAGTTGGATTCATTGATACGAAAATGTGGTGCAAAAAGTGAATTCCCACAGATGTTGATTGACATGTAAAGCAGCAACAGTAGGTTCTAGTTTCAGCAAGCCGAACTACACACTGCCACGCCTACACAAACACACACACACACACACTGCAGATGGTTTGGACAGATACACTCTAATGTCTGAACATGAATGACTGATGTTTGGGTCCCATCCAGCCTCTGTGCACGTGTGTGTGTGTGTGTGTGTGTGTGTGTGAACCACAGAGTCCCTGAAGGCAAAGCCTGTGGAGCTCTTGGGTTTTGGCACTCATGCATCTGCTCTCTGCATCCTCTGCAGTTTTCTGTGGAGAAAATATGTGTGTTGTAGCAGCCACTTTAGTTCTTTAACTCCTCTTACACCGCCGCTCCTGATTGGCCAGAGGAGTTTGGACCAGCTCCAGATTAGATACTGAGATATGACCCTGTTAGATGGCAGAGATCCCAAATATTGGCAGAATGTGGTCTATAGGGTGGAGAGAGATAGACTGATATATAAAGAGAGATGAGAGGGTGTGTACTTCAGAAGACAACAAGTCTTTAGTGAAGCATGTAATTTGTAATTGTTAAAATAATCCCAATTTAATATGCATCATACACACATAATTTCACTTCATTGACATGAAGATAAACGAAACCTTTGGGGAAAACAAACACGCCTAAGCTGGTTTGCTGGTCTCAGCTGGTTTGAGCTGGTGTCCCAGCCTGGTGTTTAGCTGGTTTAGCTGCTCTCCAAGCCTGACAAGCTGAAAAGTGCAACAAAGTCTCCTGACAATTTTAGATTTTGACAAGTTGGTGGCAAATTTGTATCTCATTCATAATTTTGTACAACATTCTCATGTTGCACTGAGAGTTAAGTTAAGGAGTTAAACTTCTGGTTTACTTTTTATACAAATCATGTGTTTTCCTACAAATCACATTTTTACCAGTTCATACAAAATTTGATCATATAAAATTTGATTTCCCCATCAGATAGGGTTGGAAAAGTGCCCAAATGCCTATAAAACCAGCAAACAAGCATTATTGGATGAAAATGGCATAATACAAATTATAAAATTTAAATAAATAAATACATTTGGAATATTAGTTTTGAATGACAAGAGGTAGTAAATGTGGTAATTAAATGGCAAAATTATTGCTTTAAAACATGAGTTACATTATGATTACACATAGTTGCACGTGTCAGATTCTTCGTGCATTTGGCAGATGCTTTTAGCTTTTATTTTATTAAGTTCATGCATTTCCGTTGAACCCATGATCTCAGCATTGCTATCTTACAGTAAAGCTTGTTTGTGAGATACAGAACAGTTTAAATGTTGTGTCACTGTAACGGGGCGAGTGAGACGTGTGGATCCATTTGCAGGCTTTTATTAGACAGAGACGTGGTCATAACAGGCATGGTTCAAACAGTGGCAAACAGGTATAACACAGGCAAGACCAAGCGTAAATCCTAAGGAAAGCGTGGGTCTACGATCGGCGAACAATATCCAGAGAGCTTGAGAAGAGAGGTAGTCCAATACCATGAGCAATAGTCCAGGCGAGGAACAAACAGAGTCCGAACGGCAAGACAAGGGTTAATCCAATATCCACAGGCAGGAAACAGAAAACAGGAAACAAGGCAACACGAAAAGACTAGACTAACTAGAACTGGAGACTAGACTCAGTAAAGCAGCTATCACTCGGTGAGAGATAAACGCAGAACAATACTTGAAACTAAACAGAAACACGGAAAGGCTTGGTAAGGCAGCTAACACTAGAAGAGTGCTAAATGCTAGAACAATACTCGGCGATATGAGCAGGAACTGAGTGCATGTTACATGGTGTGTGTAATAGTTTTCAGGTGAGCGTGTGATTGGTACAGCTGTGTGCAATCAGTGCAATGGAACATGGGAAATGTAGTCCAGGGTGATGTGTAACAGATTGTGTGGTGTGAAAGTCAATGTAATCGGAGGGCGACCTCTGGTGGCTAGCGGATGGAAGTCCATGAACCAGATTCATGACAGTCACACTCTTCCCTAAAAGCATAACGGAACAGTAGCCGCGTTTTCATTACCCTTCAAATTGCGAAAATTTAAATTGAGAATTGAAAATACGCGTAATGGAAACCCTTAAATTGCAAAAAAAAATTATGCTCACATGAGATGGTTTTTCAGGCAATTCGAAAAAGAAAATATATTGCAAAACTGCTATGGAAAAAGGTTTTACAGGTCACCTGGTGTACGTGAAAGTCACATGATCATTCTTTAATGTACTATAACCTCTCAGAAACACCTCATATGTGGCCGCTCTAAAGTATTAAGGCTTTTAATGCTTGGATAATGATGGATAAAGATAAAGATATATGTCTACGTTTCCTTCAATTTAAAATAATGGTTAGTGCAGTGGCTGCGATATACATAAACCTACCAACATCAGTCGTCATGACTTATCGCGAGAGGAAAAACTTATGTTTAGTCACATAACATCGGTTAATGGAAAAAACTCATTTCACAATAGTTTTTATCGATATTTATAAAGTATCACAAAAATTTTGCAGTAATCTAATGAAAACGCACCTAGAGTTACACCTTCGGAAGTCTGGTCTATTAAATCATCAGCTAATGAATCCACATCCCATTCTGAAACCTCAAACATTGCTTGGGGAGAAATAAGATCCATTTCTGTTACAATCTTGTCATGAACCCTGGATTTGTCTTCAGCTCCGAGCTACATTTGCATAAAGACATAAATAACCATAATCCAGACCTTTAAAAGGTAAAGAAGGGACCCGTTTCAGTGCTAAATTAGTTACCTTCCCACCATTGGTGTAATCTTGTTCATTTGGACAATAAACGGCACAAACTTGTTCCTTGGTCAGTTCACAAATCTCATCCATATTCTCGTAAAGACTCTTGTAAGCGCTGCGTCAACACATGGCCAAGCTCAGCATGTGTGGCCACGTGGCGGCCATCTATCACCTGCTAGCATGTGAGACTGTAACAGCACACATAAACAGGGGAGATATACAATCCGCAAATGCATTTGTGTCAGCTCTCAAATACTCCCCCATCGGCCATCTGAACGGTCATTTAAAACGCGGACAGGACTGTGAACAACAGCGGCAACAATACGAGATATGAATCATATCACGCAGCGGGGTGTAAACATACACAAAGCCATTATTTATGGATTATGTAAGACATGCAGAGATGATTTAGGGTCTTTTCAGTATGGTGGGCTTGCATAATTGGAGACAAATGCATGTATAAACTGCATTGTTGAAATTTATATTTGAATCAACTTCTGGAGAGCCGTGTGGGTTGGGTTTATGAACGCATAATAGTTCTAAAGAGATTCTAAAAGGGGTTCTACAGACTGATGCTATAGGAAAACCTTTAAACACCACAAATAACTCAAATAAAACCATCCATGGGCCAGTGCTTTTCAAAAATTTTCCAAGTAGGGCAGGATTGTCCAATCCTGCACCTGGTGGACAAAGTACACAATTTTATTACTTGAGTGAAAGTACAGATACTTAACAAATATTACTCCATTACAAGTGAAAGTTGTAAAGACAGATTTTTACTTAAAGGGATAGTTCACCCAAAAATAAAAATTTGATGTTTATCTTCTTACCCCCAGGGCATCTAAGATGTAGGTGACTTTGTTTCTTCAGTAGAACATAAACAACTATTTTTAACTCAATCCATTGCAGTCTGTCAGTCATATAATGTCAGTCAATGGGACCCACGTCTTTGAGAGTAAAAAAAAACATACACAGACAAAACCAAATTAAACCCTGCGGCTCGTGACGATACACTGAGGTCTTAAGACACGAAACGATCAGTCTGTGCAAGAAACTGAACAATATTTATAGCATTTTTTGCCTCTGATTCACTGCAATGTCCAACTGTCCTGAGCGTATTCACAACAGCCGGCACGTGATGCGTCAATGTGCTCTGGCATAGTAGACGCATGCGCGGAAGTGATCTGTCGCGCGTATATGTCACTCATTGTTTACACCTTCACATGCCGGCTGTTGTGAACACGCTATAGAAATGAAACAAGTGAGTTAACAAAACAATGGAGTTGACAGTGAAATTGCTGTAAATACAGGCTGATAAGAAAAAATAATAATAATTCAAACCTGCTTTAAAACCCAGCAACACAACTGTAGCTGTATAAATTTACAACAGCAACACTGCTTTAACAAAAAAACACAATGTGGTTTCTTAATAAGAGGCTTAATAACCACCAGCTTGAATGGATTTGGGACGTGACCTAAAGATAACGATGAGTTAATAATATTGAGAAGCGCTTCTTCTGCTACAGGTAACAACTCTTTCAGTAGTTTAGTGGGTACAGGATCTAATAAACATGCTGTTGATTTAGATGCACTGATAATCAAGTAAATAAGTAATCAAGTAAATGTACTTTGTTACTGACCACCTCTGCTGGTGGGCCACTGTCCTGCAGATTTTAACTCCAACACACTTGGCTGGAAGTTTTTAGTGAGTCTGAAGACCTTGATTAGGTGGTGTTTAGAGGTGTAAAGAGTACCTGAAAAACATACTTGAATAAAATTACAGATACCTTACAGTGAAAATGACTCCAATACAAGTCACCAATTCCAGTACGAATACAGTAAAAGCCTTAGGCTGCATCTACACTGCAGGTCTTGATGCCCAATTCCGATTTGTTGACAATATTAGATTTTTTTTTTTCTTCTGACGACCAGCTTACATCATCTTTTAAAAGTGACCCATATCTGATATCTGCCTTTACACTATAAACATGGAAAAATAACCCAGGGTAGATGTACTGGCAGGTTGCCAGGTCTGTGAAACAAAACAGACACTGAAGTCTCAGTTAAGCTTAAGTGCTCAAAAAGCTCATAAGTAAACTAATATCCATTAAAATGGTTGACAAGTTTGGGTGAGTAAAGGTAAAATGCATAAGATCTCCTACCTTCAATTCCCTGTAGATGGCGATATCACTTCGTTTGTATAGCGGAAATTAACTGCTGCAGAAAACGTTAGGTGCCATGCAAGGGACATACTGCCAGGTTGCCAGGTTTGCGAAACAACATCAGCCCAATTATTTATCAAAATCAGCCCAAACATGTTTTCCCATGTTTTTCCCCTCCAGCTGGGGTCCCCCTTCATTGAAATAGCGAGAGATCGTTTCAACCCACTGACTAAAAATAATCCGCAGAAACAGTGTAAAATAAGCCCAATTCTGCAGGAAAACCACAGACTTGGTAACACTGCGTACTCACCTGGAAAAGCGTCCACCTGGGTTGATGTCATCCGCTGTCGTCGCTATTTCAATGACGTACAACTCGCATTGATGGGAATATCTGACCTGTCCACTTACATGGCAGACGCAAATGCACGCATCCGATTCATATCAGATTTATTTATATATAGGAATGAGGCTTGAAACCGATCTGAGAATATCAGAATCCATGTGCTTTTTTGCTGCTTACACATTCGTGAGTCATATCTGATCTGTGCCACATGGGAGGGGGAAAAATTTGGTCACTTGAGCCATGTAATGTAAATGCTGTCTCAGAATATTTGATTTTAATAGTAATTATTTTACTGGTACTAAATGTGGGCCCAAATGCACACTAGTCCTTAACACCTAAAATGAATGCCAGTGAAAACAAAAAAACAGGTGATTTGAGAGGAGAGCATTCATGTTAATTTTCTAAAATCAAAATAAAACTGAACACTTCAAAACTGCAATAAATCAAGTTTGACCTAACAGCTTCCTAAACGATTGCAAACACCAAAGTCTCAGTTATGCCCAAGTACTCAAAAAGGTCATAAGTCAACCAATATCCTGCAAAAAGTTCTCATATATGAAACACCTGCGATTCAGCAAATACCTGCATTCGCTTAAAGTAGCCTTGTTGGCAAGCTTAGTAAGGGCAAAACACACAACATATAGTGCCTTCATTGACCTGTAGATGGCGATATCACTTCTTTTGTAGCAGAAATAGACTGCAGCAGAAAAAGTTAGGAGCCATACAAAATGTAACAAGTAAAATTCCTCACAAATATATTAAAGAGTACATATACTTATTCAAAAATGTATTCAGGTAGAGAGTAAAAGTTGCTAATATTTTCGATACCTAGTAAAACTACAAAGTAGCCAAGAAGATACTTAAGTACAGTAACTAATTACATTTACTCAAATATTTACACCACTGTCAACTCCGCAGGACAGTGATCCTTCAGGAACTGAGTTTGGACACCCTTGAAGTAGGACAGGTTTGGATCTTGACAATCAAACAGTATATGGAATAAACCCAAGCTTATCCCTGACAAAGATGTTCTAAAACTCAACTCAAGCCCTATAATTTGTATGATTAATTGATTGGTTGTTTGGTTGGTTGATTGATTGATTGAAATGTTATTCAAGAACCAACATGGATGTTGATCCAGGAACTCTTCTTATTTCTTTCTTGCTAAAATCATGGTAAGTGGTGCTTCAAAGACCTCTGAAACCACATTGATTTTGAAGAACTGTAAAATTTAACACCGATAACTCTTCACTCTCCATTTAGCCAATTCAATAACCCTAACAATCAATGTGTTTGATAAGATGTTTCCGAAAAGAACCATTCAAAACCCTGTATTTTTAGAATTTAGTCTTTGCCTCGAGTTACATGGTAGCAAGAACAGTCAATGAAAGTTTCTGATCATCTAGCAGAAACTCAACAGTTGACTCCTTGTATGACAAATCTTGGCGTAATTATTGTCAAATTAGAAAATGGTCATTGGTTTTGAATAAATCAAATAATCTGATTTGAATCTGTCCCTATCTTGAAGCACTTAGTCCAGTCAAGAGTTGCTCACAGAATGGGTGACTCTTTGATAGGGCAATTGAACCGCGGTGCTGAAGTGATGTTGAAATGATGAACAGGTTGGTTAAAGCAGCTGACTGTTTGATGATGGCAATATTGAGCAGCAAAATGAGATCCTTGTCAAATGTGGTTTTAAAGAAGAGTCAAGGAGCAGCGGTGGCTTCAGAAAGTCGTTTGTCTGGGAAGTAAATGGCTCTTTTGGCATGTTGCGTCTGGTTGGTTCACGGCAGGGATTATTCTGGGAAGAGTTCACACATGCATGTACTTGTTTTATCTGCCTCATTTCCTTTTCAGGCTCTCAAAATGTCTAAATTCCAACTCTGGATAAATAAACATTAAGAATAAATCAGTCACAACATTTTTAATGCTTGTACCATTTCACACAGACTTTTAACCTCTTATTATATCCTCCCAATTCGCATGATGTAATGTGTGTTTAAGAATAATAAGAATTTGTTCTTCTAAAATTTTAATTTATTTAAAAAATATATCCATTCACACCACAGAAAGCTATTGAAGACAATTAATAATTAGAGATATGGTGGAAATGTTCATTTCATAGCAAACAAACAAACAAATAAGTACCTATAGTTGAAGAAACATTACATTTGAAACTTAGTGTATGGCTGCACAATTAATTCACAAAAAATGGTGTTATAATTGCTATAAAACAAACTAACTAACAAACAAACAAACTAAAAAACAGTCATGCATACAATAATATTTACAGTGATATTAGCAGGGGTTAAATTGGGATTTGTTATGTGGGGGGGCTCTATGGTATCGAGCTTATATATATATATATATATATATATATACATTTAGTAATTTAGCAGACACTGTTATCCAAAGCGACTTACAAATGAGGACAATGGAAATATATATGTATTGTGTGTGTGTGTGTGTGTGTGTTTTGTTTTTTTGCAAAGATGATTTATTCTAATGCAAAATTCTCATCGGTTTTCTATCAGCTGTGACAAAAAAAAAATCTGCATGTTTTTTACATTTTATCCAAGGTATTTTTTTTCTTTACCTTTATAGAGGGCATTTTCCCACTAATCTCATTAACTTTCATTTCAAATTCTTACATTTGATCTATAAATTCAATTATAATAATGTGATTGTTATTATCTATACGTTATCAAATTAAATCATTTACACTGAAAAATACAACTACATTAAATTATGAGATTCTTTAAAAAAAAAAAAATGAATATACAAAAAAGAAAGGGTGGAAATTATACTTTTAAACTAAATTAAAATGCCAGTAGGTGCCAGTAGTGAGCGTTTAATGAGTGTCGTTCATTCAAACGATTCGTTCAAACGGCAGATTCATCAGATGTTTATGCATGGGCTAATGATACTTTGACTCAACCGATTTGTTCAAAACATGGAATCATTTAGCAATGAATCGGATGGTTGCTTTGAGATGCGCTGTGCTTCTGCCAAAAATGTACGTGACCTAATATTATTGTATTTGCTCATTGAACTGTTTATAGAACTATTAAACAGTCGTAATGGTGAGTGATTTTGCCTAACTAACTGTATTTTAAATATAAAAACTTTCCAATTTGAATTTTTACCTCAGTATGCTGAGTTTCTTAGTGTTGTGTGTTTTGATTTCTCCTCGAGAGGCTGCGTGAACCTCGCCTCAGCAGCGCAACATTATACTGTCAACAGATGCATTATATACAGTATACTATATCCACTATTCGCCACTTACTCTAGTCTAAATGTAATGAAATCAGATTAATACTTGCGTTTTGGTGTTTACATAGTTATTTTTATTTATTGATGTTTTAATCATGTTACTTGTCTGGCATTAATGAAGCGTTAATGTCGAGCCCTGGATTCTATGTGCCGGGGCTTAGCCCCGGACGGCCCCGGCCCAATTTAAACCCTGGATATTAGAGAGTAGAGCTGCATAAATGCCGGTCCTATAGTTCACCAAAATCCACTCACTTGGAGATTGCTGTCATTTTCACTGCTCTCTTTACTACTTCAATGAAAAAAGAGTGTTAGCCACCATTGTCCCAATGTTTTGAAACTGGGATATGTGTACAAATGTGAGGAGAGATGGGACAGGAGTCATAAGTGGGATGTAACAGCTGTTTGGGGAGGATCTTTTGTTCGGTGGGATATTTATCAGCATCAGTGGGGATATCCGTTGCTCTTCATGGCCATCACACATCTCAGGGGGAGACAGAAGGAGATCAAGAACAAAGGGAAGGGAAAGAGAGAGAGAGAGATCGTGGCCCAATTACCAGCTGATAACTAATCGATACGCTGCTTATTCCTGGAGCAGGAAGTAAAAGAGTGGACCCCTGGGACATGGAGTTCAAATTACTCCTCTGTCAATGAGGGCCGCTGTAAATGCTGACAGAATGGAGGTCTTTGGAATAATCTCAGTGGAGGCAGTTTTAGTCACTGGCTTATATATTTTGTGGCATACAACTGTGAAAACTGAAAGTTGTTTTATGATGCCATGGTTTGTTGGCGAAACTAGCTCTTCGTAACTACTTCGTAACTACTGGCGAATTCGTATGAATCTCACTCGTTTTCGTACAATCTGCTAAATCCCCACTGACAGCTGTTTAGTAGTGGACCTTCATGCTTACTTTTTTCTAAGAATCGTATGTTTGCATATAAATCACATTAAACAAATTCATAAGAAATCACTACCTTGTTAAATAGTTACACTTCCTCATGAGGTTGGTTTGAACAAGCTCATGCTGGCTTAAGAACCATTCAAACAGAATGTGTTTTTGCTTTGAAAAACCTGACATAAAAGACGCAAGGTCTCAAGACGTATTTTAAAATATTTGAATTTGAGCGCTGCATTTTTCAGAATGCCATATTTTACTGTTGAAACTCAGAAAATCGAAGTCAAGTCACCTTAATTTATATAGCTCTTTTAACAATACAGATTGTGTCAAATGTAAAATGACAAGATTAAACACTCAATTTTCAGTTAAAGGCATTTCAATATTGAATTCAGTGAAGCCATAAATCTAGACAAGGTGTGTTCCAAATTTGAAGTTGATATCACAAAAAATTAGTTTACAGTAAGATTTTGTTTGGATGCAGTACCAAACATTTCCACTAGATTAAATTTGCTTCCCATTCATCTCCAATGCATTCCCAAGCCATTTTTGACCGGGAACAGTACAAATGTAATTATTTTATTCAGGACAAATCATGTCTATGATTTTTTTTTTTTCATGTTCACATAGAAAGTGCCAAAACCGTTACCAAGTTTTGTACCATTCTGATGAAGCAAAAAATTCAAAACAACCAAAACATAAAATTTTTCAGTCAATAGCATCAGGGTTAAGCTTTTCTTTTCTTTTTTCTTTGTTTTTAGCAGAAAAAAAGGCATTCCCATTTGAATTAGCTCACGATGCTAACATACTAGTATTGGGCTACAACAGCGTTTCGTCAGAGACATGCAGGAATATCAACAGTCTTCACCGAAGGTTGTAACAGCAGAAAGGTAAAAAATAGGTAAAAAATAGTTCCCCATTTTGCAAGTGCAAAGTGATGGCTCTGTGTTACTGCTAACTTTAGAGTTAGCGAGCAGGTTGACGGTTGAAGGATTTGTGTCCCACACTGAGCTCAAACTATTCATCCTCATTTCCCTTGACAGCTCATTCCAGAGCTGGATTCAGCTGGAAGTGTTTGCTCTCATGAAGAAATATGGTAGCCACTTCTTCTTGGCCTTCCATATACACGAGAAGGTTTAACTGTGGAAAGAAAGTACAGCTTCATTCTAAAATTTGTTTATTTCTACAAACGTTAACAAATGGAGAATTCCCGAGCTTCATGAATGAAGCAAACAGATATTTAACTCTTTCTTGTTAAGTCGCTTTATTACTAAAACATCCGCTATGCACAAATGTCAGGGTAAAATGAAAAGGCTTGTGCTAATCTATGATTGACTACATTAAACTCAATTGGCTCTGTGGTAAAAAGCATTCAGAATCCACTATTATTCAGATCAGTAATATTAAAAACTACCCTGCCAAAACGAGAACGCCTGGCTTTTCAGCTCTGCCGACAGCCTTTTACCCGCATCAGTAGAGCTACTTACGGAGTCTGAGACAATTTAGGAAAAGTTTGAAATCATCACGCCAAGTGCTAATCAGACGTCTATGAATCTAGAGTAAAGGAAAACAATGTTTTCTCTTTAACTGATTAGCCACAATCTACAGTACATAGATCTGCCAGCAGCGACTGTTTTGCACATTAAGTTGATTTTTTTTTCTTCTTCTGCACAGCGAGTCCAGCTCCAAAGTTTGACTCAGAGGAGAACAATAGCCCATTATGAAAATCGATTTGTAATACTTCTCATTCTTTGATGGCACCTAATCCTGGGATTTGACAAAAAGACGGTTCAGAGACGAGAGAGAGCGATGCAGAGTAGTTGTATGTGTTCAAAGCACCTTGTATTTTTAGGCCTTTTGTGTGCTTTTCTTCCTTCTTCAGATTGGCCTGTGTGTTGTTAATCGCTTTAGTCCTCTTGGCTAATGAAATGAGGTGGAGGAGGATTACAACAGCCAGTCGCCATCGAGTCTTACAGAAGCTGAAATCTCAATGCAGCATTGTGTGAATCAGCTCTCTTGGCACGGACTGAAGGGAGAAGGCTTTAACCGGAGAGCTTGTGCTCATGGAAGACTAGGAATTGGTCACAAACTCAATCCCTTACTTGAGAAACAATTAACTCGTTCTTCATATGAGGGACTGGTTGCATGTTGAAGCCTGTTCACGACTGTTCATTTTTGCATTTGGCCAATCGTACATGGATAGACGCAAGGCATTGAGTGAAGTGAGAAATAGTACACACTTGACTTCACAGAGTCATAAAAAAACGCATAAGGTTTTTAACTATCCATAAAATCTTGAGAGAGGAGACGAGATAATGAAATTAGTACACTAACTGCCCTTTTTATTATTTTTGCACTTTTTAGTGTATAATGGAAAAGAAATGTATATTAGGTAAATGCATATTATTAATTACAGTATAATTATGTAAGATATAAGTACTAATATTATTAAAAAATGTTGATAACATTTTAAGATAAAATTAATCAAAATAACTGCCCTATTATTTATTTATTCATTTATTTTTGGTGTATAAAAGAAAAAGAAGTTTATTATATATTATGCAAATGTATATTATTAATTACAGTATAATTACACAATGAATAATTTTTAATATTTTTTTTATTCTATTAACATTTTTATTCATTAACATATTTGTTAATACTTTTTAATAAAATATAATTGAAGATGAGAAAATAGAATTTGTATATTAATTGGCTCTCTTTTTCCTGGTATTCTTACTTTTGGGCTATATGGAAAATGTGTAATATTGAAATGAAAAATTAAGTCAATGTATCATTTATAAATGATTTAATTATATATTTGTCATTTGAATTATATATATATATATATATATATATATGACTATAAATGCTAATTATTATTATTAATATTATTAATAGTAGTATTTGTTACATTTCCAGTACATGAAAGTATACATTTTAGTATATATTGTCAACTATGTCAACACACACAAGTACACAATGTCACACTACCTTATAAATCTGGTTTTAAAAGAATCCTCTAGGCCTTCATATTGGGCAGGGCTTAGCATGCAGAGCTTTGCTGTGATTGGCCTGTTTCTGTGGTGTCGTATATGATGATAAATTTCTCACAGGTGTCACCCTCTCTCCTGCAGGTGAGGATTGATGGGATACCAGAGAGCGATCCATCATTTCAGGCAGGTGGCGCCGTATCGGAATTCGGGAAATCTGTTCCCAATCACACCTACAGGCTGGCGGCCATGTAAGAAACCCCCACCTCCACATCCAGCGTACGCCGTCCTCCCTTCATCTGTGTGTCAGAACCGGAAATCAATGTGAGCCACTCAAGGTCAATACACTGTTCGCGAGCTCCCTCCAAGCTTTGATGGAAACCTCCCGCTCAAAGAGAGTCGACGCGAGGGGGAATTGACAGTTGTTCCGTCAGAGCTGTTAAAGGGACAGTGAGTCTCACATGCTTGTCATAGCGCCTGTCTGTTGTCATTTACACAACAGGCATCTCCTCAAGACAGTCCCACCAATGCCAATCCTGGCCCAAGTGCGCACTGTATCGGAAACCTGATCAAAGTACAGAGCACAGCTTCTTGCCCGATACTCGTATGGATTAGCAGAAAGTCACCTTGTGTTGATTGGTTCGAGTGTTGAGTTTGATTGCTGCTTGACAGCTCAGATTCTTTACAGTAGCTCTTCCACTGGAATGCACTAGAACCTGTAATTTGTCGACTACTGTCATTTGTCTTGGACTGAGAAGCCTGAAGGTCTTCGGACAGCGTTTTTCAAACCCTACCTGGAACTGAAGATCACAAATATATTGTGGCATTAATGTTGATTACAACACAAGAATTATTTTGATTCATCCCTCAAGAATCACAACTTCAATAAGAGCATATATATATATATATATATATATGTGTGTATGTGTTGAGTTATTTTGAGGGGACAGCAAATTACTGTTATACTGTTACACTGTTATACAAGCTGTACACTCACTACTTTACATTGTGTATATATATATATACCCTGTCCCCTCAAAATAACTCAACACACAGCCATTAATGTCTAAACCGCTGGCCACAAAAGTGAGTACACCCCTAAGTGAAAATGTCCAAATTGGGCCCAAAGTGTCAATATTTTGTGTGGCCACCATTATTTTCCAGCACTGCCTTAACCCTCTTGGGCATGGAGTTCACCAGAGCTTCACAGGTTGCCACTGGAGTCCTCTTCCACTCCTCCATGACCACATCACAGAGCTGGTGGAGATCAATGACAAGCTACACAATATCGTGTTCATTATTGCAGATGAATCACCTTCGATAATGAACGCGATATTGTGTAGCTTGTCAGTGAACTACGGCTCTGTGTATTAAATGCCACTCCATTTGAAAGATGCACAAAGGAGATGCACATGACAATCGCGTGATTTCACAGCAACACAAAAATAATTGTTAGTCGCTTCCATTTCTCAGTATATTCATACAGCTTAATGCTACTCAAGAGATATTTACAGTCGGCTGTTATTTGTTTTTCTGTTTAGGAGTTTGTGAAGTAACGTGATAGTCAGAACACTTGAAAAATGTATTGTGTAGAAATGAGAAATCTTCCCTCAAAGAATAGTACAATTACATTGCAAAGTATTTCTTGAATTGTGTGCGTGTGTGTGTGTGTGTGTGTGTGTGCGTGTTTGCCGTATTTGAAGGAAACCGGACAATTTTCTGCTCCACTGACTTGTTTAACTCAAGCTAAAATAATGTCCATTTAAATGATGTAATTATACACCCACTTTGCAATTTACCTCCAACCCCGCTCTCAAGAATGCAAAAAAAAAATCAGATATTCAGTTGATCACTGCACTGAGCTATACCATTCCTATTGATGTTCAAAGGCTTAAAATAACATATTTCTTTCTCATTTTGATCTGTTTTGGCAAAGATCATACCTCAAAACAGACAAAAATTGGTTTGCCCAAGAACATTTTACAAGCAAAAAATAAATATAAATATATCAATAATATTTTGATCTAATTGGTTTATCATTGGTTAATACAAATTATTAAAAATCATTTCCTTTTACTGGTACAGCATGAGAAAGAGTTTTGTCTGAGACAGTTGTGCATAAATAGCATATGTGTGAATACATCTATTCACTGCTCTCTAAAAACAAATATATTATCACAAGAGATCATTTATACACAAATATATACACACAGATACTTAAAACCATTTTTATCAGGATGGATTGTTTATAATAAAGCTCTGCTGAAGAACATGCCGCACTTGATACCTTGCTTGTCTAAGTCCATAACGCCATAAATCATTTCCCTATAAGGTGATAAATCAAAACCAGCATTACAGAATTGTTGCATCCATTAATTTCTTGAAGACCTTTAATGTAGATTTATCTGTGGAAGTGTTAAATTCCGATGCATTTTCATATATTTTACAGAACACAAGGGCTGTAATCCAGAGACTATTCAGATGGGCTGCTGGCATTGTGATAGAAGCTAAAAGAGGAAGAGAGAGCAGGTTCTTTAATAGTCATTTGAATGTAATTAACTGCACATATCAATGGTGAAGCGGTCATATTTGGGTGCACTGGAGTGTTAATTCTGAGTTGGTCACTGCAGAAAGCCACGGTACGGGAAGCAAAGCTTTGATTAGGCTGAGAGGCCCTCACTCGCTGCACTCAGATCAGCTATTAAGATAAAGGGGCCCAACGTAACGCAGCTTAATGCTCGCAGAGAACCTGCGCTCCATACAGCCTTGGATTTGCATTCTTGAAAATTTCATTAAATTACTTACTTTTATAGACTTTTGGTTTTAACATTATTTGATGGAACTGAACTGAGTGATTTGCATATTAGCACTATGCATGAAAAGTCGTGCCATGGAGTATTTGCATTTTCCATAGAAAACACAAATCAAATTTGGCCGAGAGCCAAAGACAGACACAGCAGGAAAGGCAGTGGCATGACTTGGACAAGCTTTTTTATAAATAAATTACTGAAAGAGGTGAAATGGAGTGAAGTGTCAGGTGGAAGTGCTGTCAAAGTCCAGTGTCTTCATTGTACTAGTTAAAGGTAAGAGACTATGGTAGGTTAGTCTTTTGACAACTCATCTAAACCTTTACCTGAATCTCTACCAATACACTTCAAGTTTGCAAAAAACAGCTTGTCACTAGGCCAGTACCCTGGAAGGGAAAACTCTGTACCTTATTTACAACTCTGTACCTTATTTAACATATTCATAGTAGTAGTTTTAGCTTCACCAGTACCTCTACCTCTGCAAATTCTTCTACCTCTACTAATACCTCTACTTCTACTTATATCTGCCTCTATCACTACAGCTCCCAATCCCTCTACTTGTATGCCCCTATAACATAACCAACTCTAATTTTAACTCTACCTTTAACCCTACCAATATTTCCCCTAATCTTTACCTTAATCTCTACTAATGCCTCTACTTCTACCTCTAAGCAGCCAATGCCATTAACTACAATAACCTTATCTTTACCTCCAGTAAATGTACCTTAAAGGGGTCATATGATGTGATTTCATGTTTTTCTTTGTCTTTGGAGTGCTACAAACTGTTCGTGCATATATAAGATCCTTAAAGTCGCAAAGATTAAAGTCTCAAACCTAAAGGGATATTCTTTCTAAAAGTTAAGACTCATCCACGCCTTCCTAAAACACCTCATTTAAGCACGCCTCCCCAAATCTACGTTAATGTGGGGGAAGATTTGCATAACTCCGCCCAAATGTTTACGCAAAGAAAGAAGGCGTAACTTTTATTCTCGCTGTACTATTGTTGCCGCCTCCGCCATGTTGTGGAGACGCTGTGTGTTTCCAAATATGGTAAGGAGCGTCATTTCTGTCACACGCTTGTGGTATTCAGCCAATCACAATGCGCTGGATAGTTAGCCAATCAGAGCACACCGCGCTTTTCAGAATGAAGAGCTTTGTAAAAAATTTAACCTCTACCAATACTATTACTTCTACCTATAACTCCTTACCTCTACTTGGACCTCTATTTTTACCAGTACATCTACATCTACCGCTAACTCTATCATACTTTTAACTCTATCGCTACCTCAACCAAAATCTCTACCTTTAACTCTGGAACTACGTTTACCAATGCCTCTGCTTGTACCACTGCCTCTACCAATATCTAGTGCTGGGTTATTGTTCAAAAATCGATATACCTATATCTTGGTTTCGATACCAATACTACATTTCACATTTCCTTAAAAAACCTTTGGTTTCATTTTTACTTTGTTGACATTTTATTTTCAGACTCAAAGACTCATCTCCTGAGGCACTGCACAAAGGAACAAAATGTATCATGTAAAATGTACATCTTTTAGGCTATGTTTACACTAGTATGTTTTGGTTTTAAAACGCATTACTCAGACAAAATGATAATTTCTATTAATTTTCGACTGATTTACAGATGAGCAGACACTTACACACTACAGCTTCATGTGTAAGCCACGTCAGAGCTAATCACGTGCACTTGATTTAGGCACATCAAGCATGCTGCATGCTCACTGGCTCACTGACCTTGAAAGGATTAACACCTTAGGTATCAAAATTTGGTATCGAATGATGACATTTTTTGATACTCTATGGTATCGAGGCAATTCGGTTGAGGCCTAAAAAGTATCGAATTCAATACCCAGCCCTACCAATACCTCTATGTTTTTGGAACAATCAAGCATGGAAACTTCCTCTATTACTAGTACCTCTGTTCTACCTTTAATTCTACCACTACCTTTAACTTTACCAGTACCTCTACCAATACATCTACTGTTACTTCCAACTCTACCGATACCTTTAACTCTACCACTACCTCAAAAAGACCTCCACTTTTAACTCTACATATACTTTTACCAGTTCCTCTGCTTATACTTCTTTAACTCTAAAGCTACCTCAAACGGTACCTCTTCCTCTTCATTTAACTCTACAATACTTCTTACTTTTAACGCTACCAAGACCTCTACTTCCACCTCTATCTCTACCAGTACACCTGTTTCTATCCCTAACTCTACCAGTACTTTTAACTATATCACTATCACTATTTTAACAATACCTCCACTTTAACCTTTAACTCAACCTCTACTTTTACCAGCACCTCTACCAATACCTAACTCTACCATTGCCTTTACTTCTACCTTTAATTTTACCATTTACCAATACCTCTACCAGTACATCTACTGTTACTTCCAACTCTACCAACCACTACCTCAACCAATACCTCTACTTCTACCTCTATCTCTACCAGTGCATCTGTTTCTATCCTTAATTCTACCAGTACTTTTAACTCTATCACCATCAGCAATACCTCCACTTTTACCTTACCACTTTTACACTACCTCTACTCTACTTTCACCAGTACCTCTGCTTACTGCTTTAAGTCTACCACTGCCTCTAACTATACTTTTAACGTCACCAATACCTTTACTTGTACCCCTGTCTCTGCCAATACATCTGCTTCTACCTCTAATTCTATCAATAAATTTAACTCAAATTGAAATTCAACCAATATTTGTACCATTTACCTATATTTTGTTCAGTACCTCTACATCTTACACAACATCCTGAAAGAACCTGATAATAGAAGGGTCAAGAATATGATGAATGGAAGGGGTACATCCCTTTTATTAAAAGAAAAATATATATATATTAATATACTTAAATAATAAAATATGTATGAGTACTGAGGTAATAGTAACCTTAGAGAGGATGCATACAGATATACAGCATGTCCTGCATATTATTCATGTATTTGTCAAATGAAAATACCATGAACAAACAAGGCAGCAGTGAGCTAACAAAAAAACCCAGCCTGTAAATCATGCGGAGCAGTGTGGATCAAAAGACATCACTTTACACTGCATGTTAAAGCAAACTGAGAGTGAATAAAGGTGCACTGGCGTCCCTGACTCAGTTAAATTAACTCATTGAGAATGAGGAGAGGACAAGAGCGCTATATTCTCATTAGAAATGAGAGAGTCCACAGCAGAGCCATATTTCACTGTCACTTCGCCCTATTCATAGCATGTGCCTCAGACTGCGGATGCATGTTGGAGCCACCGTGAACATATGTGTGTTTTCCTGGAATAAAGGGCAAACCAGAGGGGAAACTTTGCTTAATGTTAACGCCATCAATCTCTCCGTCAGCTGACATCATTAGAGGTGACAAGAGCTTCCAAGATTCCCCCAGATCTACTGAGAATTGTGGGTATTCTATGTTTATAGTATGGGGCCTATTTTAAAGAAGGTCTGACTTATGTAACTTACAAGCTCTGTAACTTACAAACGTCCTACTCACGGTTGCATTTTTTCCCTTTCTTTGAGGGGAATGGAACATTTGAAACAGGTCAAAACACTGTGATTTACACTCATTTTAAGGTTGTGATTGACATTGGTCCTCCCTTACGAAAATTAACCATGGGTTTAATATTGTAAACAGATAGTAACCATGTGTAGTAATGGATTGAATTTGTATAACCACAGTTTTACTACAAATACTATGGTTAAACTATGGTTAGCATAGCAAAACCATGGTTAATTTGTCATTATCATGGTTTAACTAGTTTTTTTGTTTTATTTGTTGTAAAACCATGGTTATAATTGAACCTTTTTGTTTGAGTGAAATAAATAAATAAATGCACATACAAATTAAAACATAAGTGTTAGCATGTTGCTAAGCTAAAAACATTATGCAGTTAGCTATCTTGGAGCTGCCAAATGTAAATAAATGCCACTTGATTTGATATTTTGTTATACAATGCAATAGCATTCAGGCATTTTGAAGTGTGGAGCAAATGTCCAATAGTTTTTGAAGCCACTGTGTGTCAATCATGGGAATAAAAGTACAAGTGAATAAGCCTTGAAAACAGCCATAGGAAATTCACTCTGGAACTGTAAGGATGAATCCCAGAGCTGAACACACACAGGAGGCAGGACACTTTTTATAATAGCAAGCAACATAATGGATTATATAGGTCAGCCGAATGCTGGTGTATTTTTCATGATCACTTTTAGCTGGGTGGCTTATTCTTTTTTTGTTCAGTCAAATTAATGAAATGTAAAGACAAAAGGGACATTCCCCTAATGAGCATAACCTTGACATATCTTTTGAAAACCCCAAATTGGTGTGAAATAAAAAAGTAGAACTGTATTTTTGCGGCAGAATAAATTGCAGGTATGTGTACAATAGCTGGGTAATCATCAATAAATGCACTGTAGTCACTATATATGATAGTCTCTTGCATTTAACTCAGTATAACTAATCTACATTTTGATTATACTGTCAAACACAAATCAAAATCCAATATGATCTGTCCTGTTCTCATCATTTAAATAGAGATGCAGCAGTGTTTACATAGCATTAAATACAATAGACCATATGGAGTCTTTAATTCACTCTGCGCAAGGTTTACAGCGGCAAATAAAAAAGCTAGTCTATGATTTTTACGACAAGATTACCGGTGCTTTTTCATGACACCCTGGTGACTGGAGCCTCTAAATGTGACAATCAAAACAGTGGTGCTCGACTCCGGAGTGTAACGGCATTAAAGGAATGTGAAGTGGGCGACGGTGGAAGCGGGATATGCGGTATGTGTCATTAAACACTTTGACGCTGGCTTAAAACCATCTGTCAGTGGGCGTTTTCACCAAATTTCAAGGACAAGATCTAAATCATAGTGGATGTGTTAATTGTTCTACTGGTGGATGTCTGGAATACCAAAAGTGGTTGAAAACAGCTTGTAATGTGATGGTTTCAAGTGGAGCTACTGTATTGGAAGTGCTTGCTAATGCAAACCATCTAGTAATCACTCAAAAATACCATAGAAACACACCTTGATAATTACTGACAACACACTGTGAAACAAGTCATTATGTTGGCTTCTTCTTCTTAGATTAAATTTGGACGGCATCTATCTATACCTAGAGTCTTCAAGCTACAGCCACCAAACTCAAGTCAAACCTTCAGACTGGTCTGACTCGGCTTGCTTTATCTTCTCTAACTGATCTGACTTTCAAATCTACAAAAAAATCCCATAAGCTTTCATTGAGGGGGTCAAAACATTTGTACAGCAAGACTTATAGTGTATTTAAGATGTCTATTACTACACTCTAAAAAAAAAAATGCTGGGTTTCAACCCAACTTTCGGTCAAATATGGACTAAGCCAACTTTTGGGTTAAAAATTTTGTTAAAATTTAACCCAACAGCTGGGTTAGCTAGTCCATATTTGACCCAAAGTTGAGTTGAAACAACCCAGCATTTTTAGTCTACCAAAGTTTAATGAACATCCTAGGACAACATGCTAGCAGCATGTTAATTCAAGCTATCAATGAATTAATTCATGCTAGCAACATGCTAACAACATGTTAAAAGATGTTAGCATCATGTTAAATCATGGTAGCAACATTTTAAAACATGCTAGCAATGTGATAAATCATGCTAGCAACATGTTAAACCTTTGCTAACAACATGCTAATTCATAATGTCAGTTTGTGCTAATGTTAATTTGTGCTTGCAATGTGTTAAATCATGCTAACAACATGTTAAATCACGCTAACAACATGTTAAATCACACTGTGTTTTAAATGTTTAACCCAACCTTCTGGGAAGTAATGCAACTGCTGGGTCAAAACAACCCAATCGCTGGATTTGTCCATATTTTACTTTCCATATGTCCGCATTTAACTCAGAATTTTTGTAAAACGTTAAATATGCTAACAGTCTGTCAAATCATGCTTACAATGTTAAAACATGTTAGCAACATGATAAATCATGTTAGCAGCATGCTAAAAGTGTTAGCAACAAACTTTAGCAACAAACAAGGATCTGTCAAGCCAACATCAAAGTTTGTTTACAAACTTTACTCATCTAGTTAGATTTTACCAAATGTTGCAGAGACTATGTGTTATAAACCTACCTAGATAGTGATTTTGGCTTCATAGATGAATTTAGCATATCAATAGTGCCCAAAAATATCTGGGTAGGCAGTGCACTACATGTTTCAGAGATTCACACTCAGTATTGGGTCTTCCTGTCGGGGTCAGGGGTCCCCCCAACTTTGTGTTCTGCTTAATTTCAATGCTTTTAGCTCTCATATGGGCCAGTAAAATATTGATAACTAATATCAGGCAGGTTGTGAGTGTTTCTGGCAGGGGTTCAGCAGAAAGTAATAATGCAGAGCAGAGAGGCTGGCTGAACTCCAGAAACTGATCTGACCACATACTGAGAGAGCCACATGTTACGTCTCATCGAGACAATAACAGCAGGCCTCCAGAAACACACGCGCGCACACACGCACATGCACACGCACACACACACACACACACACACACACACACACACACACACACACACACACACACACACTTACTTTATGGTTGCTTTCCATAGACATAATGGCTTTTGAACTGTACAGACTTTACTTTGTATCCTCTAATGCTAAACCTACCCCTTACTGAAAACATTCTGCATTTTTACATAATATACATCCTCAAGGGGAGCAAAATACTGTCGCCAAACTTATAAAATTGTCTATAAATGGTCTAAATAAATACATAAAACCATAGTTCTGTCCTGAAACTCTAGACGGCGCAGTTCAATCTGACATAATGACATCATTATCACATGGCACAGCTGATTGGTTTCTTTCGCACCAGCAGCCAATGAGCTTGCTGCTCAAATACTTGGCTAGTGCTTGCTGTAGCAGTAGCAGTGCATCATAAACCCTCCACCTCCCCAGCTCCACCTGTATAGGTCTATTCGACACAAATGGGCTATTTTGAAAATACAGTCGCGGGAAAAATTACAGAGCCGTGGTTTGCGTTTTTTTGGGCTACTTTTATAATGTACCGTGGCTACCCAAAGTGTATATAGACAAATAAAAATTAAAAAAGATCCTTTACTAATGTGTATTATACTTGGAATGTATCCCTGGCAACTTAAGAACGGAGAAGCGTTTGTAACATCAAACAACGTGAGTTTCAGCCAGAGCACATGTTGAGGCTTTACACAGCAGAAATAAACATGACAACAGCCACTATAGATTATATAAGATAATAAACACACGATTACGATAGGATATGGTCTGTATGTGATTTTTTTAGTTGAATGTGTACATCTGAAATGCTAATTTGTGTAGCGATATAAAAGGCTATAAATAGCATATTTTAACAGTAAACGACCAAATTCTACATGTGATCGCAAAAGGAAGTTATTACAAACACTGATGGTGGTTTGAGGTGAGTTCTGAGTAAAAGTGTACTATTAATCTCATAAATAGTCTTATGCAGCATGATGCTAATGTTATCTCTAATGCAGCTGCAGAACAGATCCAATTCTTCTTCATAATACATTTTGTCATAATACTTCACGTAAGGTCGCAAAAATGTTTTGTTGTATTTATTTAGAAATACTTTTGATAATAGTTGGGTAAATGTATACTGGGATTGAAGTGATGTGGCTTGGTAAACATTTTATTGCCAGTATAAAGGCTGATAATGGCTGAATAAAAACAAAAGAATAATGATAAAAGAATAATAAGGATTATGACTCATACCTGGCGGAAGTGTGAAAGGTTCTGTTTCCATAAACTTGTTTGTCATGCATTTCTTTTTCAACACATTTACAGGTACATCCTAGTATTTTAAATTTGTGATTAATCATGATTAATCACAGTCCACGACTGTGATTAACGCGATTAAATGTTTTAATCGATTGACAGCACTAATATATATATATATATATATATATATATATATATATATATACATACAGGAATTAACATTAACACCCACCAACCCACCAAATGCGGGTGGATTTCAGCTGTGGCGGGTAACACAGTCACTCCCACTAGCCACTCTGGCAGGTAGAATTTTATATACATTAACAGAGCTCGACATTAATGCTTGTCTGGGACAAGTAGACTAGATTTTTTTGAAGGGGCAAGTGAAAGAAGAGAATTTTACTTGCCCGACCGGACAACTAATCTGATTAAAACATCTAATTGCACCATAATTTCGGCGAGAATGCTTCTGATTTTATTACATTCGGTGTAAATGGCGATTTATAATGGATAATTAGTAACAACAAGGTCGCACCAGTTGAGGCTCACGCAGCCTGTCTATGTGAGAGAATCTCGTGGAGCTACATTTGGTTAATGAAAATAGTTCCAAACAAACATCACAACAGAACAGCCGCGCATGTCTGAGCAACACACAGCGTTGTTATGTTAATGAATGATTCGCGTTTTTGAATTTTGAATCATTTGAGTCAATGATTCAGTGGTCTATTCATAAGGACAGGCACTTGCTTCATTCTTGAAGGAATCAGCCATCTGAACAAATTGTTTGAAGGCATGCTTCAACGACTCATTAATTAAGATAGTCACTTGCTGCCACCTACTGGCGGTTTACTTTCGTAGTCGTAATCTTTGCATTTTTTCCAACATTTCATATTTGTATATTAAAAAGAAAAATATTTTAAAAAACCGAGCTCACAACATTATTTATGCTGTTATAATTTTGCATGCAGTGTAAATGCATTTGTGCTATATTTCAGCTACATTGAACTGTCTGTGTAAATGCATCTGAATGCCGCTCCAGTCACTTCTGTTTCTTCTGCAGTGGAAAGATCGATTTTGTAGATACTGGTTTCATATGATTGGTTACAACCCTATATTATCTTATTATAGTAAGTAAAATTGTTAATAAAATGTAAGAATTTGATATGAAAGATGATGCATGCATTTAATACGGTTAGGGAAAAATGCCCTTTAAATAGGTCAAAAATGATCTGGAAATCAATTTAAATACATTTTTATATGCAGTAGTAAGTCATATAAAACATAATTTCCCAACAACCAAATTGTGGCCAGTATATATACTGTATATATTATATATATATTTTATTTATTTACTGTATTTATTTTTTTTGTGGACTTGACAAACAAATTACATCAATTTAGGCAAAAATATTTTGCTGTCTTAAGGTTGCATTTCTGATATCTGATCATTTTATCTGATGACTTAATTATAAAGACAATTTCTGTGTAAACACATAAATAAATAAATAAATAAATAAACAAACAAACAAACAAATAAATAAATAGTGTAAAACAATTGTAAAAGGAAAACTAATAATACCATTACAATAATACCATAATAATAATAATATTAATAACATTAAAACTACAATGTAAAGACATATAATAGGAATGTAATGATTAAAATACATTAAAAGAGGAGTAACAAGCCCCTGTCTCCCATAACTATGTTGTGTTTTCATTTAAACATTAGAACAACACAGTTATGACAGACAGAGCCTCGCTTAAAGATGCAACCTCTATCATTTTCATGTCACACACTTTTTGGCTGCTTAGCGCTTGAAATTGTAATGACATTATTTTCAGCATTGTTCAACTTCTAGTGTCTCAAATTTGGCGTGCCGATGACCTGAGGGTGTGAGCGCACCTCTATAATCACAGCAGACAGCACATCACTGCCCCGGGACACATTAAAACTGCTCATTCCTCACTCACTATTAGCTTCACTGTTCACAAACTGCCCTTCGTGGCTGAATTCAGGTGATGCTCATCAAATCATTTTGCTCTTTCATCAAAATAAAAGCATAACTTGGTCTTAGTAAGTTATAATGCCACATAAGGATTTCTACTGTAGCACTGGAACAAGACTACATGTTTAGTGACAGAATGGAGTTCGTCTCTAATGTTTCTCCTTAAAACTTCTAAAGTACAAAGTAGTGTTATTTTAGTATTACTGAGATTCTATTATAGTTTTAGTGTATATATATAAATATATATGTTGATCAAATGTCTTGGTTTGTATTTTAAAGTCTAGTGAAGAGTGTAGGATAGAAGAAATTTAAAATCATTTCATGAATAAAACCAGCATCATGAATAAAGCGGCATCTCTGTTTCTATTCATATTTATCAAACATGTTTCTTTGCATCCCACTGAGCTCTTATCTATTTGAGTGCAGCATTTATTAAGAAAATAAAAAAAAATCCCTGCTAGCAAAGGAAATATGTCAGCAGTTTTGGACTCCCTCTGTCTCTGGATCAGGTCTCTGCAGAACAGACAAACTCTGAAAGTCAAGCAGATAGATAGAGTTGAGCTTCTCCGTATAGATAAACATATTTAAGTGCTCAAAGATGCTCACGTTTAAAGCTGATTATGATTCCCATCTGCAATAAGTGCTTTAAAGATCAACTATTAAGACGCAGCCGTCAGAGTCTTTGTTTTTGGGACACTGACGGTGTTGTCCTGCTCCTCTTTTGTCTTATAATAGAAAGGCTTTTTGTTTGTTACACTGTAAAAAGTGAAGATGTGCACTTGTTGTGCAGAGGAACCATTTCTACATGAGCTAACCATTAAATAATTCATCGGCTGGTGTATAATTTAGATGTTACATGTAGCCCATCTTAGGGAACTGAAATATATTTACACTTTAGTTTTTATTATTTCTTGGCAAAATATGTTTTGCGGATTTGTGTGTGTGTGTGCTTTTATCAAGAGGATTATTTATCAAGAATGCAATGAAAGGAGTATTAAATTGTTTTGAATTATGAATATGTATCTCTAGGGTTTAGCCATTGTTTCTTTTCTTTCGTTAGCTGCATAAAGACACCTGTCCACCCCATACAATCAGTAAGAATCCAACTACTAACATGGCTAAGACCAAAGAGCTGTCCAAAGACACTAGAGACAAAATTGTACACCTCCACAAGGCTGGAAAGGGCTACGGGAAATTGCCAAGCAGCTTGGTGAAAAAGGTCCACTGTT
Organism: Onychostoma macrolepis; assembly: GCF_012432095.1. Classification (NCBI taxonomy): domain Eukaryota; kingdom Metazoa; phylum Chordata; class Actinopteri; order Cypriniformes; family Cyprinidae; genus Onychostoma; species Onychostoma macrolepis. The sequence continues at coordinate 21,529,413 of NC_081179.1, forward strand.
GGAGCAATCATTAGAAAATGGAAGAAGCTAAACATGACTGTCAATCTCCTCGGACTGGGGCTCCATGCAAGATCTCACCGTGGGGTCTCAATGATCCTAAGAAAGGTGAGAAATCAGCCCAGAACTACACGGGAGGAGCTGGTCAATGACCTGAAAAGAGCTGGGACCACCGCTTCCAAGGTTACTGTTGGTAATACACTAAGACGCCATGGTTTGAAATCATGCATGGCACGGAAGGTTCCCCTGCTTAAACCAGCACATGTCCAGGCCCGACTTAAGTTTGCCAATGACCATTTGGATGATCCAGAGGAGTCATGGGAGAAAGTCATGTGGTCAGATGAGACCAAAATAGAACTTTTGGTCATAATTCCACTAAACGTGTTTGGAGGAAGAAGAATGATGAGTACCATCCCAAGAACACCATCCCTACTGTGAAGCATGGGGTGGTAGCATCATGCTTTGGGGTGTTTTTCTGCACATGGGACAGGGCGACTGCACTGTATTAAGGAGAGGATGACCGGGGCCATGTATTGCGAGATTTTGGGAACAACCTCCTTCCCTCAGTTAGAGCATTGAAGATGGGTCGAGGCTGGGTCTTCCAACATGACAATGACCAAGCACACAGCCAGGATAACCAAGGAGTGGCTCTGTAAGAAGCATATCAAGGCATATTCAAGGCTTTTTTTAGATTATGTCTCTCACAGTGGACATGCACCTACGATGACAATTTCAGACCCTCCATGATTTCTAAGTGGGAGAACTTGCAAAATAGCAGGGTGTTCAAATACTTATTTTCCTCACTGTATATATTATATATATATTTTTTTTTTATTTACTGTATTTATTTTTTTTGTGGACTTGACAAACAAATTACATCAATTTAGGCAAAAATATTTTGCTGTCTTAAGGTTGCATTTCTGATATCTGATCATTTTATCTGATGACATAATTATAAAGACAATTTCTGTGTAAACACATAAATAAATAAACAAACAAACAAATAAATAGTGTAAAACAATTGTAAAAGGAAAACTAATAATACCATTACAATAATACCATAATAATAATAATATTAATAACATTAAAACTACAATGTAAAGACATATAATAGGAATGTAATGATTAAAATACATTAAAAGAGGAGTAACAAGCCCCTGTCTCCCATAACTATGTTGTGTTTTCATTTAAACATTAGAACAACACAGTTATGACAGACAGAGCCTCGCTTAAAGATGCAACCTCTATCATTTTTCATGTCACACACTTTTTGGCTGCTTAGCGCTTGAAATTGTAATGACATTATTTTCAGCATTGTTCAACTTCTAGTGTCTCAAATTTGGCGTGCCGATGACCTGAGGGTGTGAGCGCACCTCTATAATCACAGCAGACAGCACATCACTGCCCCGGGACACATTAAAACTGCTCATTCCTCACTCACTATTAGCTTCACTGTTCACAAACTGCCCTTCGTGGCTGAATTCAGGTGATGCTCATCAAATCATTTTGCTCTTTCATCAAAATAAAAGCATAACTTGGTCTTAGTAAGTTATAATGCCACATAATGATTTCTACTGTAGCACTGGAACAAGACTACATGTTTAGTGACAGAATGGAGTTCGTCTCTAATGTTTCTCCTTAAAACTTCTAAAGTACAAAGTAGGGTTATTTTAGTATTACTGAGATTCTATTATAGTTTTAGTGTATATATATAAATATATATGTTGATCAAATGTCTTGGTTTGTATTTTAAAGTCTAGTGAAGAGTGTAGGATAGAAGAAATTTAAAATCATTTCATGAATAAAACCAGCATCATGAATAAAGCGGCATCTCTGTTTCTATTCATATTTATCAAACATGTTTCTTTGCATCCCACTGAGCTCTTATCTATTTGAGTGCAGCATTTATTAAGAAAATAAAAAAAAATCCCTGCTAGCAAAGGAAATATGTCAGCAGTTTTGGACTCCCTCTGTCTCTGGATCAGGTCTCTGCAGAACAGACAAACTCTGAAAGTCAAGCAGATAGATAGAGTTGAGCTTCTCCGTATAGATAAACATATTTAAGTGCTCAAAGATGCTCACGTTTAAAGCTGATTATGATTCCCATCTGCAATAAGTGCTTTAAAGATCAACTATTAAGACGCAGCCGTCAGAGTCTTTGTTTTTGGGACACTGACGGTGTTGTCCTGCTCCTCTTTTGTCTTATAATAGAAAGGCTTTTTGTTTGTTACACTGTAAAAAGTGAAGATGTGCACTTGTTGTGCAGAGGAACCATTTCTACATGAGCTAACCATTAAATAATTCATCGGCTGGTGTATAATTTAGATGTTACATGTAGCCCATCTTAGGGAACTGAAATATATTTACACTTTAGTTTTTATTATTTCTTGGCAAAATATGTTTTGCGGATTTGTGTGTGTGTGTGCTTTTATCAAGAGGATTATTTATCAAGAATGCAATGAAAGGAGTATTAAATTGTTTTGAATTATGAATATGTATCTCTAGGGTTTAGCCATTGTTTCTTTTCTTTCGCATTAAGGCTCTCGGTCCTTTGAGAGCAAAAACTATAATTACAGAAATCCCACATTAACGTCTGTATTTTAAGTCTATATTTATCTTTGTAGGATAACTCTAATTATTTATTTTTAATCTTAAATAAATAAGCAATTTTCATATCCAAGTACTGTGTGTTTCTGAGTGTTTCCTCGACCATGGACACCTTTATGAACCAGTGATTGAGGTTTGTTTGTTTGTTATATGAAAGTTGAGAGCTTTTTACCATGATTATGATTATGTATATGATTATCATCATACATGTTTACCATTTAAATGCACTTTATCTAAAAATTATAATGTTTTGCTCCTAGAGCAAACAGATCCAGACTTTGAAAATTAAAATGTGAAAATCTTACACAAAATAATAATAATTATGCTATTAAATAACTTATAATATGAGTGAAATAAACAAACCATTTAAATATTTATTGTGTTAAATGATTTATTGTATATACTTTTATAACATTTTTTTGCATTACAATTTACATGTTTATTTATTATTATTATCATTATTATTATAAATTACAGCTGTCACATTCTTGTGGTGTCATTTCCATCACAACAGTTTAGCACCTTTTTTTTTTTTTTTTTGTGCTTTCTTTTCAAAATTTAGTATAACAGTGAATTCCATGGAAATACAAAAAATAAAAAATAATAAAATAAACATTGTCAAAAGTGTAAAGCGGAAACTATTCTATGCTATTTTGAAAGGTAAATAGGCCCCCACACAATCTTCAAATCTTCAAAAGTCTTTATTCATAAATATACATTTGTTAATCGTAGTATCATTACTGTGAAAATATGACAGTAATATTCAATGAAGTTAAACTCATGCTGAGCAGCATACAGTAAATGCATCAGCTGGTCAGAATGCAGCTAACAGCAGTGTTAATGATGCTAATAGCGAGATAGAGGTCATAGCAGAGGAGAGATCAGCCACCAGCCAATCACATCCAGCTTCTGCAGTAGGTGAAAGCCGCTAATCTCAGAATTGTGAGGGATTAGGATATAACTATATTGTCTGTTTGATGAGGGATTATAAACAGTAAATCCAGTTCTTCATATGGGATTCCTCATGTGAGATAGCACACACACATTTGTATTGACAACTAAAATTTCTCCACTAAACCACCCTGGTCATTGCTGCATATAAACACACACACACACACACACACACACACATGATTTCCATCTTCCATGTTCTTGAACAGTTTGGGCAGCATGTTGACTGTAAAAACGCTTTCTTCAGTATACACCATCTTTACAGCACCAATTTAATGAATTACTTTACTTTAAGTTACTAAAGATACAAATATATGTTTGTTACACAGTGCGTAATTGTTATATTTAAAAATAATATATGACATAATAATATTACATACAAGATTATTTCAAACTCTAGTTGCATGACCAAATGAGCAGCAAATATTGCAAACAACTTATTTAACAAAAATAATAAAATGCACAAATTTACATTATTTCATATTTACAAGTTATGCAGGGATTCCCAAACTCCCAAGACAATTTTATATCAATATTGTATAAGATTTTAATCAATGTGATAAACACGTTAGGTCAAAAGTAATCTAAAAGTAATCAAAAAGTAGTCTGATTATATTACCTAAAATGTGTGACGTAACAGATTACATTGCTCACTACATTTTTTGTCATGCAATTTGGAATCAGTAACAGACTACAATTTGTAACTTTTTTTTTTGTGTATTTGAGTATAGATAGATAGATAGATTTATTTTGCTTAGTAATGCACTTAAAACTGTTTAAAATCTAATGCCAAGTCACAAGTCAACCCATTTAATCCAATACCAGTATAATTTAAAAAATAAAGTAAACCCAGCGGTGCTTATGGGTAATTTTGAGCACATACCATAAGCTCCGCGCTGAGCCGCGCAGTAAAACACAAAGCTAATGTAATTATGGGAGTTTTCCAGTGCAGACGGAGGAGAGAGAGTGTGTCAAAGTAATGAATGAAAGCCAACGTTAAATCAGCCGGAGATATTCCACAGTCTGCCAGCTCCTCTCCTGTGAGCCAGCGCACGTGTTGACACTTTTTCCTCTGCGCCATTTAGAGCGAGTTGGCATCATTAATTGATGGTATTGCCAGTAAATTGGCAACAATGAAAAGACAAATTATGAGCAGGCAGCGCGGTATAGAAAGAGGATTTACAGTATTTGAATAATTTAGGTGCCGGTGGTTAATTTGACAGGATTGTTACTCTCAGGGAAGGCCCCGCTGCTTGAAGAATGAAGCGTGCGGGGAAAAGGGCCGGGCTGCTCCGGTAATCAGCCGCTCTGCCAATCAATAAAGAAGTGCACGCTGCAAATTAAACAGTAAATTTGGTTAGGGGGTGGTAAATATTTAGAGAGAGAGACAGAGAGAGAAAGGAAGAAGGAAAGAAAGAGAGTGTCAACGAATAAATCACGGATAATTCAGGAAATTGAATGAAAAAGTCAGTAGAATGTGTTGTACGTTGAGGGCTTTTCACTCAGAGTAACTTTCATGGAGGAGCCTAAATAATAATGTCACAACATTATTCAAGAGTACTGAAACCGGAACCCTAATGTCAAAACAATCGTTTGGTTGTTGACCTTGACAGCATGAAGTGAAATTAGCTGCGGATTGTCACGCTATCACGAATGGATTATTGAAGGCGTTCTGTATGAGGGTTTATTGCAATTATGAGTTGTGGTCTATTTATAAAATGAATTTATATGCACTTGGCAATGGTAAACAGAGACAGTTACTGTGGGTTAATGAACTGTATTACTTGGCAGAAGAATTTCCCGTGGCTTTTGCTAAGGCAGTGTTTGCACACCTTTTTCATTTTATGTACCTCCTCAGGCCCAACCAAACCAGTGCCATAAGAATGAAAAGTATTGGATGAGTTTGCGGTTCTTCTTACGATCTGTCATAGTACAATTTGTAGGTAAAGTTGCATGGAGGTAAACTTCTAAATCTAACCCTCTGAAAAGAGTGTATGAAATCATTGTACGAAATTGCCAAGAACTCACCAAATTGTAAAGTAGGCCTACTTATGAATTCTCATGAGAGTTTGTTGGCACAAGCACCCTTCACTGCCACCAAACTGTTCTTGAGTAAACTGTTGCCATGAGTTAAAGGTACTGTAACTTCATGTTAAAAATAGTTTAAATCAAATTAATTAAGACCACTGTTTTGCGTTGTTTCTTTAAAACTGAAATATACATTAGATTAGTCATTAAACATGAATTTTAATTGAACAACTTGAATATTTTTACATTGTACATACAGGCGAAATGTTTCCATCTTGCAACCATCCAGAACAGACTAACAACTATATATAGCAATGTCCTAGAAATCATGCAAAAATATTCAACATGCCACTCTGAACACCTTAGCAACCTTATCATTGTGACAGTGAGTTTTGCATCGGCAAGCATCATTCTTAATAAAAAAAAATGTTCGTGAAATTTTGACGAAATTTTGGCAAACATTTTCAGTGAAATTTCGTTAACTAAAACAGGTTTATTTTCCATTGTCAATAGTGCAGCGATTTACAAAACACTGCTCACCGAGCAGTTTTCTGTTGGTCAATGTGGCGTATTTGCTTGACCAAAGTGAACATGAGCGAAATCTGCATGGAGATGGCAAAATCTGTTCACCCTCGTCTGAAATCGCCCGAAATTCCTATTGAAATGAATAGAGTTCATGCATGAAATTTTACAGAGCAACAATAAATGTGACCACACCCTTAGTACGTTATTTTTGAGAATTATGACAAATTCAAATGCAATTAGCATGTTGAGGGCTGATTCACATCCAAATGGTAATTTATCGATGCAGAAGTGAAATCAAACCCCAAACTGTAGCTACAAACTGCTGAATTTGTCTGGATTCAGTCAGATTTACTGAATAGAAACTGCTGTTAGTGCGTAAATAGCATCAAGCCCAACGGATGTCATTTCTAAACAGCGATTATAGGTGATTCAATAAATACATTTCTACTACATTTTCAATGCACTATGTGTGGCAAAAACAGGCTCAAAGCTGAAACTCAACTCACGCTCACTTGTGCTACGCTTGTGACCTATTGCTTTATTTTTAGTGCAAGTAATATGACTTACCATGATCCACGGCAGTCAGTCTTTCAACAGGCCAGATACTGATACAGAATTCAAGATCTGGGCTGGTAACTCAAAGATCCATCCATTCTCCGCTTGTGTCTCTGATTCAACCATCCTGCGTGTTGGGAACCAGAACACCTGGAGGAAACCCAGACCCACAGAGGAAACATGCAAACCCCATGCCAGGACTCGAACCATGGATCTTCTTGGTGGAAAGCGATAGCGATACCTATCGAGCCACCATAATTGAAAAATCCTAGGTTCAAATTCACTTCCTTGCATTGCACCCTTGAGCAAGACACTTAACCTCAGATTGCTCAAGGTGAGTCATGCCTGTATTAAGTGTATTGTAATTCACATTGGATTAAAGAATCTACAGATGACTAATAACCAAACTTAACCCCCCTAAAGTGGCCAGTTATCTCCACTTGTCAAAGGCAGTGACATAAATCCTTCTCCTGACTTTCCCAATGTCTCTGTCCGAACACAAAACAATTAAAAGACAAAAATGGTGCAATGCACTACTAGTTTTTTCGAAACCCTCATCCAAAAATCCAGCGTGGGTCGCATTTGAGGAAGTAGGTGCTGGATATTTTCCCCTTGTCAGAGCAATTGACAGACAAGGTCTTCCAATCTGTCCCCTTTAGCACTATCTAGGGACCCTCAGTGAGAAGGACAGGGTGCAGGCCCTGGAAAATCGCACTTCTATCTTTGTTCACACTTTCCATTTCAAAGGCTATTTATCTAATAAAGTCCCTGACTCTGTCTCTGCTCACCTCTACCCGTTGCTGTGCTTCGGTTTCTACCTGGCACCTTTAATTATTTCATGCCTAGGAGACAAGTTTTAACCAGAAGTGGCAGGGAAGGTTGTCCCTGACAGCTGGAGATTATTAAAGTAAAAAACGCAGGGCTGAGGTGTTGTAACAGGTCTCCACACCGCTCTCCAGCAATGGGAACACCGCGCAAAATAAGGGCCGAAGTTTAATTTATTGACTGGAAGGGAACATCAAGGAGTGTCTAGTAGCGAGTGTGTCTTGAACACACATGCACACGCAGGAAGTGACACGGGGCTGGGGGACTTCGCCAGACGTACCTGGGGAGCAGCTGTGTGCGAGGAAGGCAAACTTCACTTTACTTCTCTCAGACATGGTCTTCAGTGCACACACACACACACAGAGATGCGCATACGAACAGCCATGCAGAAAGGTGCTTCATTAGAGCCGTGTTTTTTGGTACCGCTCAACCCCCTGGTGACACGGGCAACTGCTCGGTTTGACTCTGTCAGAAATAACAACAAAAGTGCTTGTAGCATTTCCTGTAGATAAGCGCGTTGAAGGAGGGTACTACACACAGATCATAAATTTTGAATTCAAGTCCCATCTGTGCCTCTAGACTAGCTCACGCCGTGAGACTAATGACAAACACACTCAAGCCTCAGTTAAGGTTAAAATAAATAAAAAAGTACATTTATACCAGTTTGGCAGATATACAAAACTATACCAGCGAGACACACTATGTTTCAGCGCTGGCGTTTTTGAATGTTGCGCTATCAACGTTTGTGCGGAATATATCAGAGCCGAATATGTTTGCGTCTTCAGCCGTGCAGATGCACAAGGAGAAATGTCACGAAACCTGCCAAGAACATGGTAGGGATTTATTTTACCCTGAAAAAATAAATTAAAAAAAGTTTTGTCAAAAGTGGAGGAAAATACCTATATTATTTAATGTTAAAATTGTATGTAAAATTGTGACGTAGTTGTTGCTGTTGCTGATTTAAATTTCAATACATACTGTAACAGTTATGGGAATTTGATTTTGGGGTGAAATATGACCCGGACCCTTGTTCATGAGATTTACCCATGAGGCAAAATATTGACATAGGTAAACGTGTGGAAACTTGAGCATGTGGCGCACAGTATCGCAGGCACGCGTTTGCCCAGAGGCCAACATGTCAGTGATTTACTGACTTAAGCAGCGATCACGGCATTAGCACATTCCACATGTCATACAATTACGAAAGCCATAGTTTCTGGAGTTTAAGTTTTATGTCTTTCTCATCCCAAACTCACCTAACCACTCTTGTTTTTTTCATGTTCTGCAGAGCCCACTTTATCCACACTGAAAAATGCCTGAATGTCATTGCTCTAGTTAAATACCAAAGTAAGTTTCATCTCATTATAAAGGTTTTCTAAAAACTAACTGCACCATTTTGCTCAATGCCTTTTAAGCAGCTGGTGTTTTAGTGATTTTAGTGGATGCATAAATCATGTGTAATATTAACTGTGAACATGATTCACTAATTTATCACAACTAAAATGATTTTTTGTTTTCATTTTTCCATCAGTACTATATCTACTGCATTGTTTTATCATTTCAAACCTAATAACTATTTTTAGTGTCAATTTTTTTTTGACAAATGTTTTGCTTAAAATGCTTTCAGATTAGTTTTTTTCCCACAGTTTTGTTATAAGTTAAGTTAATTCTCATGAAATGTAATCTCCATGTTGATGACTTTAGATAATTACATGCAAATGGTGATCAATCTGCACAAAACTGAAATCTATTTTCTGGATCAATCAACTGAAATCAATTTCTGGATTCAGTCAGATTTACTGAATAGAATTGTGCTGAAATATCATCAAGCCAGATGTCATTTTTATGTTTATGTTCAAATATTTGTTCACATTGCCAAATCAGATGACCCTTTTGTGAACAAAGCTCTTTATAAAATAAAGATAATTATATAATTTAAAGCATATAGAGACCTATGTATATAGTTTGATAGAAATATTAAGCCTGGAAAAAATAGCTATTTCTGAAAATAAGCAATTGGCTTTTAAATTACCACGCCACTACAGCCAAAAGAAATTGTCTAAATGTTGTCTGTAAAATATTTACTTTTATTTGGTTTTTGGACCCCAGTTTGAAAACCCCTAAATTAGGCCACTCAGAGTATTGGATAATGTTAATGCAGCCTTTCTACAATCTTGCCAATCGTTAACAAACTAATTTAATGTTGGCTAACATCAATGTAATAAAGGCTATGGAAATAATCACCAAATAACATACCCATTTTCACCAATACATCATATTACAGAAGTAAATTGGGTTGTGAATGCTGTTTCAAGCTGACTTTAAGAGTATTTCTCCCTTTTTTCTTTTTGTTTATTTGAAGATTTTATTATTCTCTTTATTACAGTGTTCTATTTTTGTTAACTTGAACGTATAATGCTTTTTTAAAGTCTCCATGTTAAATTAGAGTCTTTAATTATGCTGTGTGCCAAAGGAATGGGTGTGGAGTTTCTCATTGTATAAAATATACCGTGATTATAGCTAAGAGAGGAAGTGAGAGAGAGAGAGAGAGAGAGAGAGAGCTCTTTGGCCGAGTGTAATTAGATTAAATATAATTTAGTGTTATGGAGCACTGTTCAATAGGTTTCTCACTGGCTTTAATGAGCTGTCATCAGTACAATACAAATCCGTTTTTTTTTTTTTTTTCTCGGGCAAGCACAGAGTCACATCACTATATTTAATCCCCTGCAGTTAGGCTAATATTATCGCCCCATTCCCACAGCACTGATTTAGGTGTGTGTAGGGGTCGTTACAGTGAAAAATAAAACACCCCCCGCACCTATTCATTTCACCCCCACCACACAGACAACTAACCTAATCTGATTCAACTACGCAAATAATATGGCAACTTTATGAGGGTAGTTTATTCACAAACACGTATACTGAATGATTCGATTGTTGTAAGTCCAATGCTTATTCATAAAATGCTACCAGATGTGTGTAAATGAAGAGAGCTCTGCTTTGGAAACCAGCAGAAAGTCTCACAGTTCTGCCTGGGAATTTGTATCAGAGTGAAATGTTGCGACTTGCATTTGCCCTTTTTTGCATTGACGCGCTTGGACTTAGAGAACATTTTCTCCTCTAAACCTCTACAGCTCAACTCTTTGACTGAGGAGCGCTTGACTGTATCTAGTTTTCGACTTCAAGACACACAATAAAGTAAATGGATTCTAACAATATTTTTCAGGTTTATGCTTTTCACAAACAGTTTTCCCCCCACCTAGCTATAGAAAACCCTGTTGAATAGCCCGTGATGGTTGCAGTTGTGGACTAGTGGGTAATATTGTGCTGTGGTGCATATGTGGGTCACAGTTTGTCATTCATCTACACGTTTGTTTTACTATTAATACTAATAATGTAATGACACAATGTTATAAATAACAAACTTATCAAAAAAAAAAAAAAAAATAATAATAAATGCTTACAAAACAGGTAGTGTTGCTAAAAGTACACATATAAGTACTGTGATACCTAGAAACAAAAGACCATGGGCCAGTTGCATAAACATAGCCACTATGTTAAGCCTGTGTCTTAAGAACTAGTTTGACCAACTAGCAGTTAGCCAAGAGGTAATTTAGTTTTACTTTAATGATTCAAATTGGGCTAAGCTACCATTTTGTGATTGACTTTAAAAAGTTATGACCAGTCTTTAAGAAAACAAATTAGATGACTAAATTTTTAAGACTAGTCTAAGCAGTTTATGCAACCGGCCCCAGATCTTAAGCATTAGACAGATGAGATCAGACTCACAGGTGCTACTTAAATGGTTGCCAAAAGTTAATCTCACCCAGTCCAATCCTACAAGAAAACGTGTCTGTTTTAGAAGTCATTCAATTTGATATAAATTTATTCAATGTGATTTGTCTTAAAATGTACGGTTTGGATGATAAAATCATATATATATATATATATATATATATATATATATATATGACTCTTCATCTCTAACTTCACCTGCCAGTTGTATGTAGAAAATCAGGTAACACTTACTAAAAGCCTTTATGTATAATGCATTATAAAAGTAGTTTTAGTGCATTAATTATACCATGTAATGCACCTTATAATGTCTTGTACAATGTCACCAATAATTGTAACTGCAGGTGACACATAATAAAACTTAAATCAATTCATTGTTACACTGTGCATTTTAAATTTGGTTATAATTATTTATACCCTTCAATAACCCTTTATAATGCATTATAAATCCTTACGAGAAATAAAATGTTGTCCCACCTAAAAATCCAATATCCTTTGGACGCCAAAGTGATTCTTCTGAAAGAAGGGCTTTGTGCATTCTGTCTGGTGCCAGATTGGACATCCGAAAATTCTGCTTGATGATTTATGCAATCGCACATTTTTTTATGCAAATTTATGCAGTTCATAAAAATGTTAATTCATGTATTTTAACGCAAATTGCATATTATATATCAAATTATATTTCTGAAGCAACAAATAAATTAAACATTTTTTTTTTTGTCTTTCTTTGGCTGCATCCACAATCACATACTTCCTTACTATATAGTAGGCAAGAGTAATATGTGGGAAGAGTAGTACGTCCAAATTCAGAGTTTTCAAAAACAGTATGCAAAAAGTACCCGGTGACCTACTGCTTTTTTACAGAGATTCTGAAGTTCGCATCCGAAGGATATTTTAATATCCTTTGAGCCCAGAGAAAAGGATTTGAGAAAAGTGACATAATGAGGTGGGTAGGTGATTGACAAGGACAACATGGTGAATGTAGTGCATCTTTTTATACTATATAGAACATACATTTTTAGTGGTCGCAAAATAATTATAAGTACCTGCTTAGTAAGTATGTGATTTTGGACGCAGTCATGGTGTTTTCAGTTAGCATGGTAATTCATTAGCAACCCTTTAAGCTAACATATGAGTTAACCTAAATCATGTAATCATGTCAACCCTGCTGAAAAAAGAAAACATCTTAAACCAGTCTAAGCTGATTTGGTGGTTTAAACTGGTTGCCAAGCTTGTGGTCAGCTGGCTTAGTTGGGAGGACAGCTGGTCTCCAGTCAAGGCTTATATTAAAATACTGTTTAATTCTTACTTACCTATTTATGCTATCAGCTACAACAGCAATAAGTGACAGACACTTGCAAAACAGCAGCCCCTTGGTGGATTCTAGCATGACTGCATCTTGCATGACATCGATTCAGCATTTCAAGTTCCAATCCTTGAACCAAACCAACAAAATGAATCACAACATTGCAACATTTGAGTAAAAGCAAAAATAAATTGTCATAAATGGTTTCAGTTAAGTATGAGAAACCTTGCTCTAAGGTAAAGACACACAAGTGATAGCATAATAGCTGCTGGAAATCAGTTTTATGGTAATTCTGAAGTAAGGAGGAAGAGGTAGGTAAAGGTAGCGCGCTCTGCAGTGCAGTTGGTGTGCCAGGATAGTCAAATCAGTGACAGCCTTTTGATGGTAAATCTCCTATGTGAAAGCGAGAGTGGACCCTTCACCAGAGTGTCTAACTAATCGTCATCTTCGTCCAATCAGCTGTCATCTCCCTCTGCGGCGGTCTTAAGAGAGCCTGAACCCCACGCCTGTAGTCAAATTGCTCAGCTTCACCGGACTGTCCAATTACATCTAATTGTTATCAGTAGGGGGGTGCTGGAAATCGGGGGGTTTGGTGCCTGTACCAGCTGACAGCGGGGCTTATCTCGAACCGCTGCTGTCATGTTCTGCAAATGCCCCCCCAGCCCACCTCTCACCAGCACATCACTTTCCCATCCTCCCCCCAAGATCCTAAACTTTCACTGCTCTCTAGTGCACCGCTGAACACTTGGATGGGAGGGAGACAGTGATCTAATTGAAGAGCTCTAATGACAGGGTTTTGCATAGAGCATTACTGTCAGAATGAAGGTTCTCTCATATTAGGCTCTGTCTACATTTAGAGCGTCTCTTCTCTTGTTTCTGTGACTGCTGTCTTGAGACACTTTGTTTTAAAGCAACGCTTTGAGAATGGAAAACAGAAAATTACAATTCAAGTCAAATTAAAAACGAAAAGAAGAGGAGAAGCCATATTACGTAAATTAAATATGAAATACTCACTTTTTCTTAATTTGTGAGCGATACCTAAGGCAGTGGAGGAAACCATTGGAAATATATATATATATATATATATATATATACCATTGGAATTGTATAGGAGAAGCTGTCACGGCTGTAAGAGTGGAAGTACCAACGTCATTTATAAGAACCATTTAAAAGACAGTTGGTTTACGCCAAAATGTGCATGTGCATTATTAACTACACCTGCATGAATTTATCATGATTTGCACTGTTGACTGATACCACTGCTGATTTACTATATCTTATTTAAATGTAATCTTGACAAATGGTTTTGGAGATTTCAGTCTTTCACGATTCAAGTAAAGAGGTGCTAGTATGCAAGCTTTGAAACGGAGGCCAGCTGCTACAAGCTGTGCAGGTAAACATAACACTCCTAGCTTGATAACCAACTCTTGATAGTTCACCTGCCTCCCATGCTGACTGTTGTCAGTTTAAGCCTTATATGGAGCAGGCTGAGCAGAACCGGTTGCATTGGTGCCATGACCCGGATGGGAGTGAGGTTTGGGTGAGTGTAAAGGAGGCCAGCTGTTCCCAGGCCTCAAGAGGCATAATGGTGACTCCTTGTTAGCCTGCCCTCCCCTTTAATCCCATCAGTCGCTGTCTCAAGCCGGAACCGGTTGCATATAGAAATTGTCTGCTTGCAGGCATCATCACCAAGATGCCTTTAACAGTCCTTGGTGGTACCACCACAATGTTAAGGTGTTGTGATTAATGCTATATATAACTATATATAAAATATATGCACTCTTTTAGTGGTCGTGAAATAAGTTTCAAACCAAATGTAGTAATTACTAGACAGTATGTGCACTACATTAGGAGAAGATTTGTGTATTGTTATAACTATTGTTCATAATCCCAGTTTTTTTGTTGAATTTTACTATCTTTTGTCATACTGCTGCTGTTGGTGATCTTAAAAGCAACGAGCCAGTCAAGACCAGTTTTTTTTTTATTTTTATATATAAGCAGGCTTCAACCCTAAACTGTGGTAAAATCACTAAAACCTCTCATGACATACTGCACTGCTTTATTCATTAAAAGTCTTGGGTACTTGATCATGATGATTTGAAAAAACAAAAATTAGGCATATTTTCAATATAGAGCACTGAAATTAGTTTGGAGTTGAGCTCTAGTAAAGCAGATGAAAAGGGGGTCGCAGTCATAGTTTTACATAAGTTATCATTTTACCGTATTAAAATGTATTTTTGAGAACTTCACTTTCAGAAAAATGCTGACAAAAGGCGTAGGGCAAACATGCTTCTTTTTTTGTTTTGTTATTAATGAAAATACAATAAGAAATACTTTAGGGGGAAAGGAACTAATTAGAGCACAGATCAAAGACCGCATGTAATTCAGAGTCTCCGCGAGAACAAGAGGAAATAAACACAAAATAGTATCACTGTTTCCGAAATCTCTCAAACATGTTTTACAGACATATTTGAGCTATAATGATGGTGTCTGGGTGTCCCAAAAACACAAAAGGGTGCAACTTGGATGCTAAATCTATGTTGTACGGAGAAGGTAGAGACAGTTGCATTAGCATAAACATAGCCTGCAACAAACTTTTAGTTTCCTGACAAGCCGTTCTATACTATCTCTGTAAACACAGCGGCAATTAATTATCTGCTATCATAAATGTTGTCTTAATCCATAGCTGGCAATCAAAAATGAAGACATCTTGTAATTTAACGATTTCATTAATTAGCAAAAACTATTAGCATATCAATTAAGCAGAGATGCAGATGGATTCCACTCCGGCTCTGAGGGAATTGCACATTTAATCTGCTCCGTCATTCCCAATAACAGTGGTGAAACTCACACTAGTGTGAGGGGTGTGTGAGCTGTCAATTCACATCAGCACACACTAGCGTTAAGCTAACATTGCAGAAACACTCAAATAACTCGCTGCATTTCACTTCTGCATGAGTACAGTAACGCTTGAGAATGAAGGCAAGCTTTATCATCAATCACTACAGGATATTTCTACCAGATTGAATATTGTACGGTTTATTTCTACACGCCTGGTCTGAATGTCAAACAAATGACTTGGTGTGAGAGTGATAGTGTGCTAAATTTATTTTCCTCTATTATTTTTTGTCCTTTATATTTAAGTATATATGTTATCTGGTGTCTGTGATAAAACAAACAAACAAACAAATAAATATTTTTATCTTATTGTTTTGTTTTTGTATGAGGTAACAAATTAGTAGTAATAATAATAATAATAATAATAATTAGGCAAATAATAAATACATATATTTTAATAATAATAATAATAAAGGAAAATACACCCTATGCTGCTGAGAAATAGTTACGGTCAACAAATTTTCCCAATTCACTTGCTATTGGCAGATTGGTCATTTTAGACCATGTCTACAAGGCTTAAAAATGTAAAATATACATGAGTATCAATATGGACAAACTTTTGGGCTGACTTCCACCAACCAGAAAGCAGTTTTTATCTTTCTAATTGCTGTTATGATAGGTTTTACTTATATCTGAGGCTGTAACTGGTTACAGCTGTGGGCCAGGCCGTGTCTGCAGCTGACTTTAAATTAAAGAGATGGTTGTATGAGGTTATCACACGGCACTAAGTGATGAGGTCTGGTCGTAAAGTGACACAGGATCGAGTGTCTCTTCAATAGGTCACATTTCCCTCTCTTTTCCCATTTACATCACATCCCTTCCACTCCCAAATCAATTCTACCCTTATACATACATTAGCATACAATTAAAGATTTCGTTTTTAATCAAATGTAGTGATCACCAGAAGTTCTGTCGGGAAAAGAGAGTCCTTTTTCGTCTGCTGGATCTTAAATGCAGACAGCAAATGAGAGAAAATGCATTTCATTTGTTGTTGTGTAAAATGTAATCCCTGAAAATATAACGTTGTGACTTGTGATTGAGGTGTAGCCAGAAGATATTTAACTAGAGCTTGAAAACAATTATGATGTATTATGATATGATAATATTCTGGATAATTAGAATGGAAACATTTTTATATGTTTGCATCTTTTGAAGCAAATGTGAGTGATATTTGCCTGTGGAAAATCCCAGCTAATTCCAGTGTTTTGGCTGCCAGTGTTGCTATATGGGTTCAAAAGCTAAGTCCTAGGGTTTTCAGGCTGGGTTCTAGGGTGTTTTTTCCTTCTTTCACCCAAAATGCACAACAAACAAACAAACAAACAACAGTTTTCTTGTCTTTTCTTTTCTTTTTTTCTTTTCTTTTTTGCTTGTGGAGTGTTTATATTTAAGTATGTTGTTTATAGGATGACTGTGCTAGATTCCAAAATTAAATAAAAAACATATAAATATATTTTTGTTTATATTTAATTATGTATTTTATCTGTATGCTATAGATCCCAAAATGCACAACAAACAAACGAACAAACAAACAAACAAACAAACAAACAAACAAACAAATGTTTTGTTTTATTCTTGTGGAACATTTATTTTTAATTATGTCTTTTATGTGTCTGTTCTAGATCCCAAAATGCACAACAAACAAACAATAGCCTTCTTTTATTTATTTACTTTTTTGTCATGGAGTGTTTATATAAGGTTTTTTTTTTCTTCTTCTTTTTTTTTCTTTAATCTGACATCTGTGCTAGATTCCAAAATGAAATGCAATGAAAACACACAAACAAAAATAAAGGTTTTGTTTTTGTGCAACATTTATATTTAATTATGTCTTTTATCTGTCTGTTCTAGATCCCAAAATCCACAACAAACAAACAAACAAAAAAGTGTAATTTTATTTTCTTGTGGAATGTTTATATTTAATTCCAAACTGACATTAAAAGAAATAAAACACAAACAAACAAACAAATGAGAAACAACAACAACAATGTTTGTTTCTGTCAATTGTGGGGACTTCTATTACTTTTATACAGACCAAACAATATTTTCTATCCCCTAACCCAACCATAACCCTAAACCAACCCCTTACAGAAAACCTGTTTGCATTGTTACACTTTCAGATAAACATCATTTACTATTTTTAAAAATTTTCCCCTCGTGGGGATTGCAGTGACAATGTCAAAAATTTCAGATTTTACTATCCTTGTGGGGACATTTGTTCCCACTATGTAGCATAGACAAGTACACACACACACACACACACACACACAGTCCTGGATGTTATCAGTTGAACGTGAGATAATGTGATGGAACCCCTGTGAGCAGGTCTGACCATCCTGCTCTATTTATCCAGCGCTAAATTCAATAACAGGAACCATATATAAGAGGGTGGAAATAACATGGCAAGTCCTGAGATGTATCATGGGATGGGAAGTCATTGTTGCGCTTATCTTTTCAATGGTGCGCTATTTCCAGCGGGTAATGACTTACGGCTCTCCCTCGTGTCCTCTCTCTCTTTCTCTGTCATTTCGACTCACATGTTAGTAACAAGTGAGGGTTCAATGTCAAGGGAATCATTCGAGCGCTAGCGTTAGATTGGGTGATTCTGCAGTTAGACTCAGTCCTCCACTCAATGTCACTGTGTGTTTAATGAGAGCTTCGTACTGTGGACTTTCTGCTCAAACACTTAAACGCATCAAAGTTCAGTTTCTTGATGTACAGTAGAGTAAATCGAGTACAAAGATAAAATTAATGCAAGTTATTCAGATATTATTTAATAGAATTGTGCACCTTTAGCATCCATGGAACCTTTGAGGGAGAAAAAAAGAAACATAATTAGGACCATTATTAAGGTAAACCCAACATCTGTTGTTTTAAAGCATTAAGCTAGAGCTGTTATTAATCACAATAATCACAATACACAATTAGTCTGTGTATAGGCCTAATTAAACACTGACAGTAGATGTTTACAGTTGTCACTTTAATAAAGAGAAGATTAGTTAACATGCCATTACATGTATGTACAACTGCTTTTAACATAGCACAACCAACCAGATTTTAATGAATGAATGAACGAATGAACAGACGGACGAAGGAACGAACAAACGAACAAACAAATAAACAAATGAATAAATACAAATTTCTGCTGTTGAAATGTGTTGGTCAACTGTCAAAAAAACAAATAAATAAATAAAAGTTAAAAATGAACTTTTAAATTAAATTTGAAATATGTTAATTGTTAATTGTAATTAAAATTGTTAATTTTGTTTGTTATTAACAACAAATATGAAAATTAAATATAAGCACCCAGGTTACCAATAGGTTATAAAAATGCATTGAAATCTTTCTAAAACTTTGCAATGTTTTGTTGTGATTATAACACTATTTGTTACAAAAACGCTTCTTATAACATTCTACAAACATTATTTTTACCCAAAATGTTATTTTTAATTTTACGTTAACATTAAAAGAATGCTAAAAGGTCAAAGAAGAACATTACAGAATGTTAAAATATCTGGTTTTCTTGTTTGGGATTATAACTTTATTTAAAGGTTACAAAGAAGTTTCTTCGATTTATCAAGTACAAATAACATATGGACATTTTGAGTGCGTTGTTCTAAGGATATTTACTTTCAACATTATAAGAAGGTTCATCAAGTAAAAATAACATCACAAAGATGTTCAGAGAATATTGATCTCAGAACGTTTTTGTCAACATTATGAGAATCTATATTACATATAAATAAAGATGTAAGGACATTTCATACACAGTACTTTACATTTATATAACTGGATGGATGGAATAAATAAAATGTTTGTGAAAGTTGTGAGAATGTCCCCTGTCAGATGAGAACTAGTGGCATTAAATATAATTGTGAAAATATAGACTTTTCATTTTTATTTATAAACCTCGTTCAATTTTGTTAGCTTATTTGTGATATATATATATATATATATATATGGATGGGGGCAGATCTGAATGTGGGCTTGCAATAGATTGTAAGAAGAAGTCAGAGTTTAAGTGCAATGCATGATTTTTGAAGTCCAGCATACAGTATGCCACCAGAAAGAGGCTGTTTCTCTGGAAGATCAAGTTATGAGATTTTTTAATGAAATATGCATAATGGATTAATGTACATGTTAGGGTGATGTTGTTGAAATCGCTGTGGGCCCCCAACAGCATAGAATTGTTATCACTTTTCTCCTTGTTAGCGACTGTAGAGGTGAAAGAGAGAGAGAGAGAGAGAGAAATAAATAAAAAATAACCCTCCCACCTCATCAATGTATATACACATTGTGGTCGTTATTATTTATGAAACAAAGTCACACCATATGATTCTGTGCTGTAATCAAACAAGTGAGAAAAATTCTCTATTTCAGAGACAAGAATAGCAGGAACTTGAAATGCAGACGAGAGAGATTAGCCATTAGAGTAACTACTCCCTAGTGTGTGTGTGTGTGTGTGTGTGTGTGTGTGTGTGTGTGTGTGGCTTACTGGAATTTCAGTATGTCAAACAGGCCAGACATCCAGCCTCACTGTCGACTAATTAACCCTGACAATACTGCTGCTTAATTTCCTATTTATATGTATCAAAGCAAATAGGGCTCTTTTATTCTGTCTTGTCACTGAGGATTTATCAATCAAATCAAGGGCTGGAAATTGGCTGCCTGTGTCATCCCACAATCCCACAGGAAAAAGGGAGTTTATCTGTTTGAGATCTCAGTGACAACGCAAAGACAGATGCGCACTGACATGAAACATAATAGACATTGTCTTTGTGCATGTGATTTCCAAGTCTTTAGATTGTTTATCTTGAGCCATTAATGAGGAGCGAACATAATGTCTGTCTGTCACATGTGTTCAACACACATCAACTTACACACAAAAACATGCAAGGTTACGTTTAGGATAACATATTAACATAGTCTATTTCTGCAATGCAGTATGCAGATTATCAGTATGCATAAAATATCCAGATGACTAAAATGTATACACATTATATTATGTCCCACAATGCAATGTGCTCAAATTGGCCTTCTATTTCCATTTTTGCAAAACAAACTTTGAAGTAAACTGTGAATTTGAACATTTGAATCTTCTTGGCTAATTATTTGGCCAGACCATCTAGAAGACATTTCTTCTAGAACTGACAATAAAATTAATTAATGATGCTGTTTCATCGTCTCGCATCGGGAGCATCACGTTTAAAGGGATAGTTCACTCAAAAATAATTTATAGTTGTCGCTTTAATATAAATCAACTAACAAGACACACATTTACAGTAACTGACAGAAAAAGATCAGACAGCTTTTAATACTAGAACTTGAATTTTAATTTTGTTGTCTATTTACAATTAATTTAAAATGAAATCTAAGTACAATGCATTACCAGTGGCAATAAATAGAATTGTGGCAATTAATGGAATATTTTCAATTAAATTTATCAAACACAAAATAAATCAATAAATAAAGTTTTTTTTTCTTTTTTTTTTATCATCTCACATCATGAGCATCACGTTTGAAAGGGATAGTTCACCTCAAAATATCTATACCCATCATATCAATGTTTTAAATAGTATATGGAACCATACACTTTATGGACTTAATAGTTATTAGTTTCATTAGTTAATAATCTCATACACTAATAAATTACATTGCTGTCACATGACCTCATGATGTTACATTTCAAATAGGTTTCAAATAGGGAATACAATAAAAATAGTTATTTTATGACAATTTAAATTGATTTCATTTCATTTTTCCATTTTAAAATACTAACAAATTATTATTATTATTATTATTAATCGTACATAAGGTTAAACTGACATCTTATTATAATGAACATCTTTAATTGACATTTTATTATAACAAACACACAGATACATATGCATTTGCATATATATGCAAAATACCATTTTAAATAAAAAAAATGTCCAACTTGAAACTACTTGAAGTGAATAAAATATACAGTTGCATGCAACATCATGAGGTCATGTGACAACAATGTACTGTATAGTACTGTTTGAAACTATTAATGAAACTACTATTAATTCCATAAAGTGCATTGTTTCATTAAAACCAAAAAGACAGTAACATAGTTATGATGTGTGTAGGTAATGTCTGTGTAAGTATACCGCTGTCTGTTTTGTGTTAAACACACACACACACACACACACACACTTACTAGTGCATGAGACCTCACTAACCTCCAATTTGAAGCAGTTTAGTTCATGTGTCAAATGACTGTATCATGATGACATGACAGGTCTAAATGGTGGAAAAATACCACTGATAAATGGTCGGCCAAAAGGGCGGATACTCACTCACACACACACACACACACTGCTCAGAGCAGCACAGTAGTGTCACGACAATGTCGTTGTCCCAGGTGTCAGGTGCTGCGCTGGGCTGTCAGTCACTCACTGTGTCTCTCTGACATTGTTGACAGACAGACAGACAGGCCGCTGTATCTCAGAATGAGTGAAAGTGTCAGGCCAATCAGTGAGCAGAACAGTCATTGTGTCACTTCTGCTCTGACTCTCACCTGTTTTGGCCCAGTGTTTAGTTTGCCCGGAGACCTGCAACACAGAAAGCAAGCGATGACCGCAGCAGGCCACACAATAATGCTAAATGGACAAACAAATTGCAAAAATCATTTATGAATCATTTGTTTATTTGTTTGTTTGTTCACCTTGTATTCCAGTGGAATATTATTTAACTTTATCAATGAGAGGAAATACAAAATTTTCATTCATTCATTCATTCATTCATTCATTTTATTTATTTATTTACTTATTTTATTTATTTTACTTACACACAAAAACCTGCAAGGTTGACATGAATGCCATATGTAAACATAACCTGCAAAAATAATAATTGTTTGTCTTGTTTTCCAGTAAAATATAATTTTCCTTTACTTTAAATCAATAATACAGTAAATTTTCATTCAGTGGTCTATAATAAAACTCGCACTTCTGTTAAGTCTCCCTGTTTTTTTTCCATCTCACGCCATGAGCTTCTTTTGTTTAAGACACCAACATAAGTTAATTTTTATTACATTGTCTTGTTTTGTCATGTATACAACATTAAAGCTTTATATGGCATATAGATGTATCTAAAACACAAGGCCTTTTACAAGATCATTACACTCTATTGTACATTATCTGGAGAAGCTCTGAGTGACCCATTCAAGTAATAGTGCTAGATATAATTTTAATGTCAAAATCGATCAATCAATCAATCAATCAATCTGAATTATTGAAGACGCAATCTGAAAAAATCCTGATGTGTGAAATGAGTTCTGACTGAAAAATACATCGGCAATGATCTACAGCCAATGAGAGAGCAAGATACAGTGCAGCAGGAAGTTTGGGGAGGAGTTATGGTACATTCACATGGGGTGTCGGCATCAACGCTTGATGGAGGGCATGTCTGAAACTTGGTGTTGGTCTGAAACTTGACCGTCATAGTGACAACAGCCAATCACAGTACTTTTCTGGTGTTGCATGAATGCAATTGGCTAGCGTCTGCACTAGTATATTTGCATAAGGCGATCTGATTGGCTGACACCTGCGTTGGCGCTTGAAAAGTTAAAAAGTTTTCAACTTCTGCCTTGAGCAATGCCAGTAGTCTCGTGTAGCCAGACCTTCAGACTGACAGCTGAAGGTCTGGAATCCATGGCAGCTTTCATTGGCCAAGGCCCGCCCATGAGGCCGTTTGACCGACATGTCAAACAACCAGTCACAGTTCGTTTTGTTCAGCGTCACGTTTCGGGGCGTGGAAATGTCACCACAATAACAGACCAGTGTATAAAACTCAGTGAAGACGTATTTTAAAAATTATATGCCACAAACTTTAAATATTTCACATACTTTTGAAAATCCAGCGTTTAGTTGATCCTGATAAGCGCTCGTCGTCACAGTTGCAAACATGACGGCTTTCTTCTTTCGTGAGGGGGTTTGGCGTCACGGCAACTTTGTTTCCAGGCGGAATGTTAAAGAACGCGACACACATGTCTCCCGGAAATCCTGTATAATTCAACCAATCCGATGACGACTTCGAAACTCGTGAAGTGTTTCCACTTTTGTGTGCCGTTTGCATCAGACATTCAGCCAGCGGTCCGTGGTCGTGACGTCTGAGGCTGAGATTACAACATCAATGACGAGACGCAATGGAACCACAATTCAGTTCGACAATGCTTGACGTCACTCGATTCAAAGTAAATGAGGGGCATTGACACCGACGCCCGTGTGAATGTATCAATATCAGTGTGATCTTGCATTATTTCCTTATCACTTCTCGCGTGCGTTTGGTTGTGAAATATAGTTTGTAGCTTGTTGGCGATTCTTGCTATTGTAAAGTCATGCAGTGTATAACCTCCAGTCCCTGATCCATTGTGCAATGTGAACACAGCAGCAGCTGAATGCTACCCCAGATAGTCATGCAGTGTGAAAATAACGGTGATCTGACGACTTTGAAAATCACACAGTGTGAACTCAGCATTAGCAAACATTAATAAGAAGTAAATACTGCAGCAGGGTTTTCAGAAAATTAAACTTAAGATTTTAGCCATTACATGAAAATAAAGATACTTTATGTGATTTGTCAGCGCTTTTGCACAATTAAACGTTACTTTTCTGGCTGAATTATGATCTGGAGGAGAAGAAGTGGAATGATTTAATTTGTTGTGATCAATCCTGGGAAAATTTGGCCACTTTTATTGAATAAGTTCCAATGTAGAGACTGCAGGAGAGACAGACTCTTTGCAATGCGCTAATGGGTGCTGATGAGCATTTTGATGGGCAGATGCTTATATGCTGGTGCTCATGGACAATAGATGAGTACTGATGGGTATCTTCTGATAGGCTGGTACTTTTGGGTGGGTTTTGACGTGTGTGTACTGATCGGCAGGTACTGTGATTGAGCAGTGATAGATTCTTGAGACTTTGGGGCTCGACTTCATTTAAAATTAAAAAGACTGCCACATTCACCCCATCTGTGAATCAAAAGGGCAAAAGCAGCCACTTTAAGCTGTCAGAGAGGAAGATGGATGAGCAGTCTGCTGGTCCACCGCACTACAGAGAGAAGCGTTACTGTGAAACGTGTGAGTTCACATGATGTTTCAACTCACTTAACTTCACAAACAGATCATGTACATTTTAAAATGCCAGATAACCATCATACTTCAGTGCATTTGACATGATTCAGAGAGTATTTTTTAAAAGATATAATGACGTCACCGGTGAAACATCAGTGTCTCTTCTAAAAAGCTTACACCAGGGTCGAATCCTCCCCCTTGTTTGAACAAACTGATACAAAGTCATTAGAAATGCACATTACACGACAACTACTGCATATTAACAACACTCAGGAGCCAATTAATCATTATGGCATCAATATCTAATTAACATAAAATTATTCTCTTTTTAAAAGTCCATGTTGGAGGTGACAGGGTTACCTCATCGATAATGCAAATGATCCATTAGCTAGACAGAGTCCAGACAGAGCTCACAAAAAACACTGCTTTCAAGCACACATTTGAGCCCAGAGATGCCAGTAACTTCTCACACTAAAATGATCTTACAATGATTAAAAAAAAAAAATTGTCATTGTGAAATAAATGTTTTCTCTAGTTCATGTTGGCCACAATTATTGGCACCCAATTATTGCAACGTCCTTTTCCCAGGGTAACAGCTCTGAGTTTTCTCCTGTAATGCCTGAAGAGTTTGGAGAACACCTGATAAGAGATCAGAGACCATTTTCTTCATACAGAATCTCTACAGATCCCTCAGATACACAGCTCCATGTTAGTACTTCTTCTCTTCCGTTCACCCCACTCATTTTCTGTAGGGTTCAGGTCAGAGGACTGGAATGGCCATAGCAGACGCTTGGTTTTGTGCTCAGTGACCCATTTTTGTGTTGTTTTTGATGTTTGTTTTGGATTGTTGTCTTGGTGGAAGATCCAAACACGGCCCATTATAAGATTTCTAACAGAGGCAGTCAGGTTTTGATTTTTTATCTGTTGGTATTTAATAGAATCCATGATGCCATGCATCTGAACAAGATGTCTAGAACCTCTGGCAGAAAAACAGGCCCACAACATCAAAGATCCAGCAGTATATTTAACCATGGACATGGGGTACTTTTTTATCCCTGTTTGTACTAAACTCATCTGGTGGGTTTGATGCCAAAAAGCTCTTTTTTCAGTTTCATCTGACCATAGAGGCCAGTGCCATTTGAAGTTCCAGTCGTGTCTGACAACTGAATATGCTGGAGATTGTTTTTGGATGAGCGAGGAGAATTTTCCTTGAAACCGTCCCGAACAACATGTGGTGATGTAGGGGATGTTTGATATATATATATATTTTTAGGTTTTTGACCCCAAGACTCAACTAATCTCTATAATTCTCCAGCTGTGATCCTTGGAGAGTCTTTAGCCACTCAAACTCTCCTTTCACCGTGAATTAGGACAATATAGACACGCCCTCTTCCAGGCAGATTGGTAACATCTTTAGTTGATTGGAACCTCTTAATTATTACTCTGATGGTGGAAATGGGGATTTTCAATGCTTTAGCTCTTTTCTTACAGCCACTTTCTATTTTGTGAAGCTCAACAATCTTGTTCTGCACATCAG
The DNA here is from genome assembly GCF_012432095.1 of Onychostoma macrolepis. NCBI lineage: Eukaryota > Metazoa > Chordata > Actinopteri > Cypriniformes > Cyprinidae > Onychostoma > Onychostoma macrolepis. The sequence continues at coordinate 21,555,528 of NC_081179.1, forward strand.
AACTATATTCTTTGGTTTTACTCCTTGTGATGGATGATTAAGGGAATTTGGCCTTTGTGTTCCTCATATTTATAATCCTGTGGAACAGGAAGTCATGGCCAGACAATTTCATGCTCCTAGTCGCCCTGGTGTGCTAAAAAATGTAAATATGAATGGGAATATACTTCAGAGATATTTTCTCATAAGAATTTCTAGGGGTGCCAATAATTGTGGCCAACATTCATTGGAGAAAAACTTTCATTTCATCATGAGATTTTCTCCCCACTTTCAATTGTTTTACTTCAATGATAGGTTAGAATTTTGTGAATGTTTTGAGTGAAAGATCAAAAGGATAAACAATGCAGATTTATTTTCATAGCCACCTTTGCTCATATTTATCAAAGGTGCCAATATTAGTGGAGGGCACTGTATATATATATATATATACATACAGTATACACACACACACACACACACACACACACACACACACATACATACTGTACATACATGCAGGTTCTCAAGCAATGTTCATTTTTTTACGAGTAAGTAGTTAGCTGTGCTTTAAACGATGTAAAATTATACTTACAAATGTTAATAACAACCCCTAGTCACACTTATGTAAGTGCTAATGTGGTATTATAAGTTTCCTAGAGCCTCATGCTGGCATGAATTAGTTACTGCATCACTTTACCCCTACATTCCCTCATTTTATCACACCGCTGCCCGTCATCTCAGTTTGTTCTGGAGTCTGAGCGACAGGCAAGATCGCAGCTTAATACCAAACATGAAAAGGGTTTCCCAAGTTCAAGACTCCTCATTGATTAGCCCTTCCTCTCTCTCACTCCCCTCTCCTCATATCATCTTCAGTTCTGCCGGCCGATCCAGTCCCTGCAGAAAACGCTATTGATCGCCGTGTCTGAACAAGACGAGCAGAAGATCCTCAACGGCTTTTGGAAAATGTCAATGCCGGTTTAAAGTCATGGAGTAGATAACAATGACACACGTTATCAAGAACAACTTTTTATCATCTTTTTTTTTTTTTTTTTTACAAGGGGCTGTTGATATAATTCTTGAATTGAATAGGTATCATGATTTTACTTTGAATTAATGTTTATTTTATTGCACGGACGTTTTTAATGTTTATTTTTGTTAATAGTACAATGAGTCTTGGTGTGTCCAAATAATGAGAAAGATGTTACAGTTTTGCTCAGCCAACCCTTAACATTCCATGTTAATCCCTTCATACCCATTTTCCCCTTCCACAAATTAGTCTCTACACCCACAGTTCAAATCGTATACTCCCAAATTCACTTCACACTCATAGGCTGTTTCTGAAATCGACTCACTATACTCTCATTTGATATTCCCTACAATACTCACTAATGTAGTAGGAGTGAATGAAAATAAGTGAGCGACTTCGGACTCTGAGTGCACCGGAAGTGCTGCAGACATCATCTTCTAGTGAGATGTAGTATTTCCTTCATGTGATCCTCACAGTGTGTGGGTATTGTCTAGCAGTTACCTGTTAAGTGTACGTTGGTTGTATACCCATTATAGTGGTGCATTGTGAGATTGAATGAGTGAACTCGTTTATATGTCCACTATGGGTTTCAGACATCACTAAAAATGCTTGTCCTTTCAAATAATACACTATAAAGTTATAGGGGTGATTTCAGATACAGTCTTAATTGTTCGCTACACTTTCTATCCACGCAGTTAATTTTTAAACTCCCACTGAATCCATCATAATTCATTATCCACACCCTAGCCCAGGGTTTTCAACTCTGGTCCTGGAAGGCAGCTGTCATGCAGAGTTTAGCTTCAACTCCAATCAAATTCCTTGTAAATTTCTTGTAATCTTGAAGATCTTGGTTAGCTTGTTCAGGTGTGTAGGGTTCGAGTTAAACTCTGCAGAAAACAGTGACCCTCCTAGATCAAAGGTGAAGAGCCCTACCAATATTAACAATCCGACTTCACCCTCCTGTGCCCCCTTCAGAGTCCTAGTTCATCTGTTCAATCCCAGTTCCCATTTTGCCCATCGCATTTCACTTAACCTCACTCTTAGTTAATCTTTGTTAATTCTGATTCTGATTTTCTCACTCCCAGTCTCTGCAATCTTAATTACAATCTGCATTTCCAGTTAATCTTTGTACTCCCATTTCACCATCCATTTTTAATTTACCCTCTACACTCCCACTTAATCTCAACACTCCCAGTTTACCGTCTACAGTATCACTTAATCTGTATATTCCCAGGTTATCATCTACACTTCCAGGTAATCTGTACACTCCCAGTTTACCTTCTACAGTCTCAGTTAATCTGTACACTCCCAGTTTATTTTCTGCACTTCCAGTTAATCTGTACACTCCCAGTTTTTTTACACTTCCAGTTAATCTGTACACTCCCAGTTTATCTTCTGCACTTCCAGTTATTCTGTACACTCCCAGTTTTTTTACACTTCCAGTTAATCTGTACACTCCCAGTTTATCTTCTGAACTTCCAGTTAATCTGTACACTCCCAGTTTATTTTCTGCACTTCCAGTTAATCTGTACACTCCCAGTTTATCTTCTGCACTTCCAGTTAATCTGTACACTCCCAGTTTACCTTCTACACTCTCAGTTAATCTGTACACTCCCAGTTTATTTTCTGCACTTCCAGTTAATCTGTACACTCCCAGTTTACCTTCTACAGTTTCACTTAATCTGTATATTCCCAGTTTAACTTCTGCGCTTCCAGTTAATCTGTGCACTCACAGTTTTTTTTCTGCACTTCCAGTTAATCTGTACACTCACAGTTTTTTTTACACTTCCAGTTAATCTGTACACTCCCAGTTTATCTTCTGCACTTCCAGGTATTCTGTACACTCCCAGTTTATTTTCTGCACTTCCAGTTAGTCTGTACACTCCCAGTTTATATTCTGCACTTCCAGTTAATCTGTACACTCCCAGTTTACCTTCTACAGTCTCAGTTAATCTGTACACTCCCAGTTTATTTTCTGCACTTCCAGTTAATTTGTACACTCCCAGTTTTTTTTACACTTCCAGTTAATCTGTACACTCCCAGTTTATTTTACACTTCCAGTTAATCTGTACACTCCCAGTTTTTTACACTTCCAGTTAATCTGTACACTCCCAGTTTATTTTATGCACTTCCAGTTAGTCTGTACACTCCCAGTTTATATTCTGCATTTCCAGTTAATCTGTACACTCCCAGTTTACCTTCTACAGTCTCAGTTAATCCGTACACTCCCAGTTTATTTTCTGCACTTCCAGTTAATCTGTACACTCCCAGTTTACCTTCTACAGTCTCAGTTAATCCGTACACTCCCAGTTTATTTTCTGCACTTCCAGTTAATCTGTACACTCCCAGTTTACCTTTTACAGTTTCACTTAATCTGTATATTCCCAGTTTAATTTATGCGCTTCCAGTTAATCTGTGCACTCACAGTTTTTTCTGCACTTCCAGTTAATCTGTACACTGCCAGTTTACCTTCTACAGTCTCAGTTAATCTGTAAACTCCCAGTTTATTTTCTGCACTTCCAGTTAATCTGTACAATCCCAGTTTACCTTCTACAGTTTCACTTAATCTGTATATTCCCAGTTTATCTTCTGCGCTTCCAGTCAATCTGTACACTACCAGTTTATTTTCTGCATTTCCAGTTAATCTGTACACTCCCAGTTTACCTTCTACAGTATCAATTAATCTGTACACTCAACGTTTATTTTCTGCACTTCCAGTTAATCTGTACACTCCCAGTTTACCTTCTACAGTTTCACGTAATCTGTATATTCCCAGTTTAATTTCTGCACTTCCAGTTAATCTGTGCACTCACAGTTTTTTACACTTCCAGTTAATCTGTACACTCCCAGTTTATCTTCTGCACTTCCAGTTAATCTGTACACTGCCAGTTTACCTTCTACAGTCTCAGTTAATCTGTACACTCCCAGTTTATTTTCTGCACTTCCAGTTAATCTGTACACTCCCAGTTTACCTTCTACAGTTTCACTTAATCTGTATATTCCCAGTTTAACTTCTGCGCTTCCAGTTAATCTGTGCACTCACAGTTTTTTCTGCACTTCCAGTTAATCTGTACACTCACAGTTTTTTACACTTCCAGTTAATCTGTACACTCCCAGTTTATCTTCTGCACTTCCAGGTATTCTGTACACTCCCAGTTTATTTTCTGCACTTCCAGTTAGTCTGTACACTCCCAGTTTATATTCTGCACTTCCAGTTAATCTGTACACTCCCAGTTTACCTTCTACAGTCTCAGTTAATCTGTACACTCCCAGTTTATTTTCTGCACTTCCAGTTAATCTGTACACTCCCAGTTTTTTTTACACTTCCAGTTAATCTGTACACTCCCAGTTTATTTTACACTTCCAGTTAATCTGTACACTCCCAGTTTTTTTACACTTCCAGTTAATCTGTACACTCCCAGTTTATTTTATGCACTTCCAGTTAGTCTGTACACTCCCAGTTTATATTCTGCATTTCCAGTTAATCTGTACACTCCCAGTTTACCTTCTACAGTCTCAGTTAATCCGTACACTCCCAGTTTATTTTCTGCACTTCCAGTTAATCTGTACACTCCCAGTTTACCTTCTACAGTCTCAGTTAATCCGTACACTCCCAGTTTATTTTCTGCACTTCCAGTTAATCTGTACACTCCCAGTTTACCTTTTACAGTTTCACTTAATCTGTATATTCCCAGTTTAATTTATGCGCTTCCAGTTAATCTGTGCACTCACAGTTTTTTCTGCACTTCCAGTTAATCTGTACACTGCCAGTTTACCTTCTACAGTCTCAGTTAATCTGTAAACTCCCAGTTTATTTTCTGCACTTCCAGTTAATCTGTACAATCCCAGTTTACCTTCTACAGTTTCACTTAATCTGTATATTCCCAGTTTATCTTCTGCGCTTCCAGTCAATCTGTACACTACCAGTTTATTTTCTGCATTTCCAGTTAATCTGTACACTCCCAGTTTACCTTCTACAGTATCAATTAATCTGTACACTCAACGTTTATTTTCTGCACTTCCAGTTAATCTGTACACTCCCAGTTTACCTTCTACAGTTTCACGTAATCTGTATATTCCCAGTTTAATTTCTGCACTTCCAGTTAATCTGTGCACTCACAGTTTTTTTTACACTTCCAGTTAATCTGTACACTCCCAGTTTATCTTCTGCACTTCCAGTTGATCTGTACACTCCCAGTTTATCTTCTACAGTCTCAGTTAATCTGTATGATCGCTGTTTATCTTTTACATTTCCATTTATTTTGTACAGTTTATCAGTTTATCTCCTGCGCTTCTAGTTAATCTGTACACTCCGAGGTTACCTTCTACAGTCCACTTCAAGTTTAGTTTAGTTTTAAAGTTTAGTCCACTTCTGCATTTAGTTTTCAAGTTTAGTCCACTTCTGCAGTCCCATATAATATTTAGTTTACCTTCTACACTTGCAGATAATCTGTACATTTACATTTTTCTCTGCACAAGTCTATACTCCAAATACCCCCTCATACTGTCAGTTAATCTCTATACCCCCAATTTACCATCATGTCTAATCTAATCTCTTTTATAACAGTTTATTCTGAACTCGGAAGTAGTTCGAGTACATTATGAATCTACAGTAAATAACACAGGGCATCAGTTTACTGTCACATACATGTTGCATTGTGCAGTGCCACATCCAGTGTAGACACAATCACTGATTATAATGGGTTCTATTGGCTTTTGTCTCACTGCATCACACAACTTGTGTCCGATGTAGACACAGTGTTATATTGCCAGTTAATCTCTTTACTCCCAGTTCACCCTCACAATTCCAGTTAACCATCAAGACTCGCAGTTGATGTCTACACACTCAGTTATTCCTTACACTTATTTCATTGTTTGCAGATTCTGCATTCAGTTAATGTTTACAGTTTCAGTTAACCCCCAAACACCCAGCTGGTCTTTACACCCCCAGTTAATTCCTCCACTCCCACTTCATTCCAAACATGTTCAGTTCAAATTTACTCTGAAGAGGGTTCACCTGTTCTTTGCTTTTGTTCAGTTATAAAGATCCACCTGAGATCTCATTAGTCTTGTCTCATAGCTGCACAGGGATGACCCTAATGATGTATTATGAAAAAAGGCACCAAAATTTAAACGTAATATAAGTGAAATTGATTAATGAGAGGCACTTGCAAGAGGAAGAGAGTTACAATGATGCTGGAAATAAAAAATGATGTATTAATCCCCTACAATTACAGATGGTTCAATCCTCTCGACAACCGCTATCCATTTGAGATGCTATTAGCATGCATAATTATGCTAATTAAGCCATAATTAAGTGTTAATCCTTCAGAGAGTCTACCCTTTCTTCGTGTGTAATTTTCTGCAAGATGGCAGTAAGCAGTTTTCCCAGGCTTTCCCGCTTTCTGAGCTGTTCTTTAAGACAACAGAGATAGCAGAGATGATTGCATTCTTTTTCACTGGCACCTATTCTGCTTAATTGTTATCTTTAAAAAGCCCTTTGAGATTTCATTAGTTTGAAAATCATGAGTCATTTTTTCTTTATTGGCTAGATCCATTCCACCATTACCAGTTCTAGAATTGATCCATACAATTGATGCAATTAAATACAATATTTTTAATTTTTAATTAATATATATACACATACATACATTTATATATATATATATATATATATATATGGTTTTCATTGTACTAAGAAAATAGATATTGCAGTGCAGCCCAGGTAGACCTTTCTAACTATGACCTTAGGGAAAGACAGATACCCTATAGAGCAACACAGATTCATTTGCATGACAATTATACACACATAAAAATGAAGCCCTTTTGTTTTAGGGAGCACTAATGAACTGTGCACATGTTTAATTACAGGCAATTCATGTACAACTTTAATTAGGAACAATTAAACTGGATCTCAGGTGAGCTATAGTCAGGGCTGCGTGGGCATGTGTGTGTGTTTGCGTGTTTTGAGGCTCCGTGCACTGTGAGTTCAATTACACAGGAAATGACATGACACCTGGGCTCCGCTGACCCGTAAGGGGACCCTCACTGTATGAGCAACCAATCAGCTCTGCCATCAAAACATTATTGGCCTTTAAGCAACCATTAAATATCTAAATGAATAACTAAGAAAGTATATCTAAAGTATCATATATAAATATATAATAAATTATGTATAGCAAAAACAGTAGCAAAAAGAACAGCAAATCTTTTTAGTGGGTTTCAAAGAGGAAAAAAGGAAAAAAAAAACAGTGGGGTTTGCCTAATTTACACCACAGTACTTTACTGTTAAAGCGTCAGTATAAAAATAATTAAGTGCAATGCTAAGTAACTTCAGAGTCCATGCCAAAACGTAATTAGAGATTCATCCGCTCGTATATATCAAAATTAGTGCGTGTCAACAGGGGGCTATGCATCAGAGCCGAGCAAAGAAGCTTCCGGACTGCCTCCCTCTCGCCTGTGAAATACAGCCTGGGGTTCAAACACTGGAATTAAGGGATTTTAATTAAAGCTGGAGAAGTTTACCACCTGGTTTTGCTCATTGCTAATGCACAGCCCACTCAGGAAAGCCCTCCATGGTTCATTTAATGGGCTGTTCTCAAACAAACAGCAGCTACAGTTATGAGTTCCTACAAGGAAAGCAGCAGCCTACAGAGTCCATTTGGATCATTCATAAAAAAGGTATGAAAAGATACAAGAATTGAAATATTCAAATCAATAACAGCAATTCGTGTGCATGAATTGATAAACTGGTCAACAAGTTTTAAGCTTAAGATACATACGTTCAGTAAATAGTGTTTATACTAAATTAGTAAATTGAGTCCAATCACGGTCCATTAAAACAGCATGAAACAGCTTATTGACCCTTTATTTTCTTTTATATATTCCTGTCATCCATCCTCCTGTTAAGTCCCCACCATCATGGAGTAAGGTACAGGTCAGAGCTACTACGTCTACACATACAACTTTCCTTTAAACAAATAATTGCAATTATATATCAGTTAGTGTCATGTAAGATTTTCCCCACAGAATCTACTGACTGAGACTTTATAGTAGGTTATGAAATTATTAGTGCTGTCAAATGATTAATCATGATAAATCGCATCCAAAATAAAAGTTTTTGTTTACATAATATATGTACAGGTGCATCTCAATAAATTAGAATGTCGTGAAAAAGTTAATTTTTTCTTGTAAGTTATTTAAAAAAGTGAAACTTTCATATATTTTAGATTCATTGCATGTAAAGTAAAACATTTCAAAAGTTTTTTTTTTTTTTTTTTAATTTTGATGATTAGTGGTTACAGCTCATGAAAACAAAATACTATAATATTTCCATTTGAGTTTCAATTAATGACCATCCCTCCAGTATAAATTCCGGGTATCTCTTGTTCTTTGAAACCGCAATAACGGAGAAGACTGCTGACTTGGCAATGATCCAGAAGACGATCATTGACGCCCTCCACAAAGAGGGTAAGTCACAGAAGGTCATTACTGAAAGGTGTGGCTGTTTACAGAGTGCTGTATCAAAGCATATTAAATGCAAAGTTGACTGGAAGGAAGAATTTGGGTAGGAAAAGGTGCACAAGCAACAGGGATGACTGCAAGCTTGAGAATACTGTCAAGCAAAGCTGATTCAAACACTTGTGAGAGCTTTACAAGGAGAGAACTGAAGCTGGATTCAGTGCATCAAGAGTCACCACGCTCAGACGTCTTCAGGAAACGGGCTACCAAGCATTTCTGAACCAGACACAACGTCAGAAGCGTCTTACCTGGGCTGTGGAGAAAAATAACTGGACTGTTGCTCAGTGGTCCAAAGTCCTCTTTTCAGATGAAAGTAAATTTTGCATTTCATTTGGAAATCAAGGTCCCAGAGTCTGGAGGAAGAGTGGAGAGGCACAGAATCCATGTTGCCGAATTGAGGCAGTAATTAAAGCAAAAGGAGCCCCTACCAAGCATTGAGTACATATACAGTAAATTAACATACTTTCCAGAAGGCCAACAATTCACTAAAAATGTTTTTTTTTATTGGTCTTATGAAGTATTCTAATTTGTTGAGATAGTGAATTGGTGGGTTTTTGTTAAATGTGAGCCTAAATCATCACAATTAAAAGAACCAAAGACTTAAACTACCTCAGTCTGTGTGCATTTAATTTATTTAATGCACAGGTTTCACAATTTGAGTTGAATTACTGAAATAAATGAACTTTTCCACGACATTCTAATTTATTGAGATGCACCTGTATGTGTACTGTGTATATGTATACATAAATACACATACATACCGTATATATTTTGAAAATATTTACATGTATATACATTTATATATTCATATACTTATGTCATATACAGTATATATATATATATATATATATATGTATAAACATAATACATTTTTCTTAAATATATACATGCATGTGTTTGTGTTTATATAGATATATACAGTATATATATATATATATATATACACACACACACATAATAAATATACACAGCAAACACTCATATATTATGTAAACAAAAACCTTTATAGAGTGGGGAACTATGATGTCACTTTGTAGGCGAAAACCCGGAAGCGAGTTAGCATTTTAGCACTTCCGATTCCAACGTCCCAGAGTCAATGGGTTTTTTGAATGGGATTTTGGTTAAATCCCTAAAATAAGGTCTGTGGTTCACACAGGCTCAAGATACTTTCACGTTTTATTCTACGACATAAAACACACCAGTTACACCCCACTCGTGATTTTTTTAAGCTGTTATGTTTCTTAAAAAGACGGTTGCTAACAAGTTGCTAAATGGGACTACAGACGCTGTCGGAGACATTAAACGTCATCACGCCGAACAGTTTATCAATATACAGTATTTTCCAGTTGTAGTATAATTTGTAATTCAATTAATTTTAGGATAACCAATGAATAGTTTAAAGCATTTTATATTGTTGTTCGATGTTGTTTTTTTTTTGCTTTGCCCCTGAAATGCAACATGTTTTCAGAGGGAAGATGCTTGTTTTATCGCTTTACTGACACGGAGACTCTCTAAGGTAAATGCATATTATGATTATTACATGTAAACACCACATTTGCCGGCTTAACGTGGTGAAAGTTAAACTTTAATGATGCATATTGCTTAAAGGCACGTAAAAATTTAATGTTTGCGGCCACATGAAGCGGTTAGAAAACATAGATTGAGGATTTCCTTGAAGCACGGATAAAATAACATTTTGTGTACCAATCCTAACAAAATGATAGCTGAAATTTGGTACTTTGTTCACTAAATAAGTTTAATCTTACCATATCCAAAAACTTGCTCACTCTGCTGTTATTTAAATACGCGGGGATACGTTTTTAATTAAAATATTCATATTAATCAAGGATTTATTGACTTTTAATGCACCTTATTTCGAAATGTACATAAATACGTGCTTTAAATGTCCTTTAGTTATGATTATTTCATTTATTCACTATACTATTTATTACTAATGTCTCATTTCAGTTTTAGTTTGTCTCTAGTTTTGTATTTATTCATGAAACGGTTCCTGTAGCGTGGATTAAAATTCATATACAGAGTAAATCCTTCACTGAACATGTTAAAAATAAGTTTGAAACAATTCTCGAGAGCACGCTGGTGGTGACGTTGAAGGCGAGTGACCATGGTGCTGTAGTTCGTTTATAGCCTAAGTTTAGCTTTTTAGTTCTGGCGCTTTTATTTCGGCTTCAAAATTCGTCAAAGTTATATTATCTTGTCAAGATTATCTTGATGGACAAAACGTGTAAGTTTCTTGAACTATAGTTGAACACAGAGCTTATTTTTTGCGATAATCCAAAAGCCTATGGGAAAATCCTATTGGTTTTTTGTCGAAGGAACCAGTTTCATGCTAACCGCCGATCCGCCTACAAAGTGACGTCATAGTTCCCCCACTCTATTGTGGATGCGATTAATCATGATTAATCGTTTGACATCACTACAAATGATATAAAATTCCTTCATGGTGTATTTATTCTTAATCAAGAAAATATGTTCATGTATTTTAATATGTTAATGTATTTTAAATCACAAGCCACGTAGCAAATGCTAAAAATGGTCACATTTCTCGTTTGTGTTATCAGTTAGCCTTTTGCTAGCAAGGAAACAGCTTAGCCCACTAGCTTAGCATTGTGCTAATTACTAAGAAACTATTTATTTACTATATGGATTTGTTAGAATGTCTATGTTACACTTGAAATGAGCTTGCAACGCACTTTATTTCCATATTGTAACGGGTATTCATTGAGGAATCCATTAGGAATCGACTGAGTCGTGAATCGTCTTTTTCCACCTTATTTTTTAATGTGGGAGAAAGCTATTTATTGTGAAAGTGAGACGTTTCATAAGCCGCTATAAGTAAGAAAATGCAGTAAAATGGTACAACTTTGCAATATAAACCAGTGTGTTCATGATTATGATAACAGATTAAAATTATTTTATGATAAAAAAACAGTTTGCAACATGAAGCAGCATAACAGACTGTAAACAAAGGCTCATTTGAAAAACATGTCTCTACCAAAATTTTTGCAATGCGATTTTTAGTGTCACTTTTTAGTGCAAGAAACAATGTAATATTTTTGGCAGAAATGTTGCCACAGGCGTGATTTTTTTCCAACTAGCCTGGGTTTGTTTTTGCATAGCTTAAATAACTGGAAGCAGCTGACACCAGACGGTTTGCACATTCTGGTTAAAAATAGCTGCTCCAACCCTTATGTTAAAAATAAGGTGGTTATGACAAATGTTTGTCATAATAGAAGTGCTTGTCAGAGCTGATGGCCTCATGGGCAGCATTTCAGCATTTCGAGTGACCAGAATTTGAATTCTGGCTTGTCCCACTTAACTTCCTTTCCACTTTTCAACTGTACTATGTCCAAAAAAAAAAAAGAAAGAAAGAAGAAAAAAAAACCAACAACATGTAATGCTGCTGCAGTAGGAAACCATAAATCCCGCAGCAGGTCTAGAGAGGTGGTGCTGGGGGAGGTGGAGGGTTTCAGAGGAACTGGTGTGCTGCAGGACCAGCTTACAGCAAACACTGAGTGAGACTATTTAAATGTTAAGCTCAATTTCATTGACTACAGAATCAGCAGAGGCCAATAATCTTATGCCATATAGGAAATGATGTGATTGCTAGCAGACTGCAAAGGACCTATCAGCCGGCGTAATCTAGAGTCTTATGATCAAAATAAATATTTAGATGAAGACACAACTTTTATTTGGAATAGCATGCCCTATGGACCATTAAGACTAGGAATGATTATTACAAAATTAAACCTGACATTCATAACCAAATTATTGTGTTTTATTTGTTTCAACTTGGTTTTTCAAACACTCCCTCTGTCTGCAGCTGGTTGGACAAAATCTGGCTGCTCAAACAAACAGCAATGGTTAGAAAGTCCTAGTTTTTTACTTTTTCTGCGGAAATCAACCTACAAATGGCTTACAAATACTTTCTAGGACAGGAGAAAGTATTTTAACATCGACAAATTGCACACATCACTTTTAAATAAAGCATTATACATTTTGTCTGAGCAGAAAAGCAGAGGATTATAGGGAATGAGCACATTTCTGCAAGGGTCTGAACAGTCCGGTGGAAGTTTAAGGCTACCGTTGCTGCTACCGTAGGGAACTGTGTCTATCCAGAGAAGTCCAGAGAAGAGAGGAAGACAGTGGGAGAGTGAGAGAGGCCAATCCCCCTCCTGGGGCGACTGGCCATGCTGTAATAATGAGCCCTGGAGAGCAAGACAGTCTGTGCCACAAACCAACCATGCCCACAGGTACTGACCATAATAACTGCCCCTGGGAGCGCTGAGAGAGAGAAAGCACACAAGTAATAACCAAGTCTCTTTTCTCGTTCTCCTACAAACAGCATCCTACAAAAAAGTGCTGTGCCCAAAACACATTGTCTACTGGATTCTCTGTCCTGTAATTGAAGTGAATGTCATACACTGTAGAGAGACAGAATAAGTGCCGCTGAGATTTGATCATTTCAGATAATAGATTTCCCCTGCACAAACAGGTGGAGGCTGGCAGCGAGCGGGAGGAGGCACCAGAGGTTGCCGGTGTTGCGGAGGGGAACGATAAAGACGCGACACAATCATCTGAGAGTGCACTTAACTAAAACTAATCGATTAGAGAGACCTCAATACACGGGCATCACAGAGCCCATCTGTCAAATCACATCAGCCCCCGCGCCGATCCCATCCGCGTCACCACTTATCAGCATGATACCCGCGTGTGTGTGTGTGGCGGGAAAGCCCTTTTGATATGGCTCACCAGGACACTTCATTAAGATCTGACAGCCTGGTTAACGCTCTGCTCTCGGAGAGGCGCATCTTCAGGTTACACACACACACACACACACACAGAGGAAATGTTCCAAATCTTAGTAAGCTGGCTACATAGGCAGCCTTTAAGGCATGATCACAACATGATGGCTGATCCAAAAGGTAGGCCGCAGCATTACTGTCTATTGTGAATTGTTTTCGCAGTTTTAATATTAAAAGCTTCAAGTTACAACATAGTGTTTAGCAGTGTTCATTTTTTTGTGAACAATTATTTTATTGAGTAGACAGAGTATAGCACAAAATACAACATATTAATTTAGACTGCAGCCATACCCCCACCCACCAACCCATCAGGTAGATTTATACTGAGAAAAGTACAAAGTGTAATACTTAAATCACAAGAAAAATAAAAAATATACATTAATACTAAATAAATTAGCAGTGTTATTTTAATGTTGTGTTTTTGTTAATGTTTTGAATTAGATTTTTTTTTTAAAGTTTTTATTTAAAGTTTTAGTAATTCTGTTTCTTTTGTGTTTATTGATTGATTTATTTTATTTATTTGTCTATATGGTTTTATTCAGTTGTATTTATTAGTTTTAGTTATTTTAGTAGTTCAAGTGATACTAAATGAAAACTAAAATGAAACTACAGTAAATGAACAAAGTACGTTTAAGTGTTATGTAACAAAAAGTTGTTTATTTATTAGTTTATTTTATGGTTTAGTTTTATTTTAAGTTATATACTGTATAATAACCACAATAACTACAGATACATTTCAATTTAAGTGCAATATTTAGTGGTGCTTTTCTTGGCGTATGCCAGCGGTTCTCAATTCCAGTCCTCGCGCCCCCCCCGCTCTGCACATTTTGTATCCACTCTTATCGCTTCTATTCGAACGTAAGTGCTCTGCGAAGTGGACATCACAGGATATTCCACCATGATTCCAGTTCGAAGCGAACGTGTATGTTCCATTCAAAGGGCATTGAAGTGTGCGAGACATGAATTTAAATTGTATATATTTACAGAGGTATATTATGTCCCACTTCACGCTTCTCTAGTAAATTTCGTCTGTGTGTGAAGACACTGCGCAGCACAAATCTGTGAATGAATGTTCCGAAGTGAAGTAAATTTCAACGGATTTCCCCTGCTCAGGGAGTAGGGAGCAATGAACACTGTGTAGGGAGCATGTCAATCGGAACACAGTTCATGCACGTAGCTGTCTTCTAACGAGCTGGTTATCTGAATCAGGTGTGTTAACAAAGAGAGACATGCGAAATATGCAGAGCGCGGGGGGCTCGAGGACTGGAATTGAGAACCGCTGGTGTATGCCGATATACTATTCAGAAGCCATGCAGTCCTAAAATGCATTGCAATAAGCTCAGTAACACAAATAAAATAAAATAAAATAAAATAATGCAAGATGGATGCAAAAGTGGACGAAGAAAGAAAGAAAAACACTAGGGATGCACCGACAGGATTTTTTTTTGGCCGATACCGATTTTAACAAACAAGTACATTCCGATTCCGATTCGATTCGATACCGATATTGGTCAGTTGCATAAAGCAGGGCTTAAAAATGGAGAGAAAAAAAATTGAGTGGTTCTCTCCAGGCAGAATTGGTATTCGAACATGTACCTGCTAGGGGTGTGCAATATTGACAAAAAAGATCTTGATATTTTCTGGGATTTTTTTCGATAACGATAATTAGACGATATTTTGCTGAGTGTGTTATTGTGCTGATATCTTAATTAAGGACTACCATGGACAGCTGACTCCTAAGGTTTTTGATATTTTTCATATTCGGTGTGGTGGTCAGTTCACAGCAATGATATAAATTTATTTGAATTTAACTTAAGTTTAAGTTGATTTTTACCATTTATGGGCATTTTTACCTTTATAAAGCTTTTTTTTTTTTTTTTCTAAAAGTGTGCATCACCTTTTGAGTCAAATTCTTACATTTATTCAGTCAATTAGTATAATAAGACATTTGGGCTGTGACCAAACAAATGAAATCAGTATCAACAAAATTAATCTTTGCAATGCAGAGGAAACACAGAAGCTGCGTCTGAAGTGGAATAGATATATTTACCCACTGTTTAATGCAGCTCTAAGGGACATGGAATGGTTTAACCTGCAGTTACAAATGAATAAATAATGTTTTGATACATAAAACGTTGAATACTGATATTTGAAATTATTTAAGAAAATAAAACGTATACTCTAAATGTGAAATTAAAACCGCCAGTAGGTGGCAGCAAGTCACTGTTAATGAGTGAGTCATTGCGATTGAACAGATTCATTTAAACTGTTGATTCATTCAGGAAAGAAACTCCGTCATGTCCGTCATGTAGCCTATGTGAAGGTTGATGTTACGTATTAATCTCTTAATCAGCAGAAATATAGGCCCACAACATCAAAAATACATCAGAATATTTCATTGTGCACATGTGGTACTTTTTATCCCTGTGTTCACCAAAGCCATCTTGAGTATGTGCTGCTAAAAAGCAAATTTTTTAGTTTCATCTGACCATAGAAGCCAGTCCCATTTGAAGTTCCAGTCATGTCTGATAACTGAATATGCTGGAGTTTGTTTTTGGACGTGCGAGGAGAATTTTTCTTGAAACCCTCCCAAACAACATGTGGTGATGTAGCTGCTGTTTGACAATTTCTTTTTAAGGTTTTCTGACCCCGAGACTCAACTATTGTCTGCAATTCTCCAGCTGTGGTCCTTGGAGAGTCTTTAGCCACTCAAACTCTCCTTCTCACAGTGCATTAGGGTGATATAGACACACGTCCTCTTCCAGGCAGTTTCGTAACATTTTATGTTGATTGGAAATTCTTAATTATTGCCCTGATGGTGGAATTTTCACTGCTCTAGCTCTTTTCTTAAAGCCACTTCACTAATTTGTGAAGCTCAATTATCTTTTGCTGCACATCAGAAATATATTCTTTGGTTTTTCTCATTGTGATGGATGATTAAGGGAATTTGGGCTTTTTTCCCCCTCCTATTTATATTTCTGTGAAACAGGAATCCATGGCTGGATAATTTCATGTTCATAATCACCCTGGAGTGCTCAAAATTGTGAATATGGGAATATAGTTCAGAGATATTTTACTCATAAGAATTTCTAGGGGTGCCAATAATTGTGTCCAACGTGTATTAGAGAAAAACATTTATTTCATAATGATATTTCCCCCCATTTTAAATTCTTATTATCCAATGAAAGGTTAGATTTTTGTGAATTTTTAAAATAAAAGATCAAAAGGATTAACAATGCAGATTAATTTTCACAGCCTTCTTTGATCATATTTACCAAGGGTGCCTATATTTTTGGCCATGACTGTATATATATATATATATATATATATATATATATATAGCAAAACACTTTGAAAATCAATATTAAAATGTCATATATTGATATAGTGTACTTACTGTGTACATACATGCTTTTATATTGTACTTATATATAAAAAAAACCTACTCATTGACCCTTTATTACATTTAACCTTACCACCTGCTCTCTAACTGTAGCAGCAAATTATTTATTTATTTATTTTTACAGTATACAACTAAGTACATACAGTTGTAGTTATAAACTCTTACTAATATAAATTAGGACCAACTGTCGATTATAAATCATTCTAAACCAGAAAAGTATTAAAACATACTTTGTATGATGTGTATGTGACATATTTTTATGCTCATTAGAGTAATGTGCTGTAAATTTAACAGCATGCTAATGGCAAACTACAGATATTTATAGTGAGTCACGTCTTGTGTGCTTCATAAGAAGTGTTATATGTACAACACACTAAGTTGCTACCTTTGTAAAGTGCTCAAAATGAGATAGCTGCCTATGTAGACTGTAGACAGCAAGGCAGTTTGCTGGGTTTTGGAACGGAGCCACACAGTAGGTGGAGGGGTTGATCCATACCATACAGCAAAGTCCCATTAAACATCTCCACAACAAACACCATCAGATAATTAAAGTGAGCAAGAGAGAGAGAGAGAGAGAGAGAGAGAGAGAGAGAGAGAGAGAGAGAGATGCTGTCTGTTTGCAGGCTTGTGTCATTTAATCTGGGTAATTGAATGCTTCAATAATTCTGAGCAGATTATACTCTGACAAAGTGGCACTTTAAGGTCAGGGTTAAGTAAGGCCAATTATCTATTTGTCAAATACATAAAGCTCTCATCTAATTTCCGCTCATTGAAATTGATTGTGGTGTAAAAACGGATCCCAGATGGCTAATAAGATTTGGTGGGGAAAACGGCAAAACAAATATTATCTAAAGGTAAGAGATGGCGCTTGATTATTTAGAATAACAGAATCTGCAAAGCTGATCTCCACGCAAGAATCGCCTTTAGCTGACAAGATCAGCCAAAGCTGTTTATCAAAGAAACCAGAAATGACAAACACCCGACAGGAATCGTACCTCAAGAAATCACTTTTATTAATCATTATAAAATGGATATACCCAGTGCTAGATGCGGATTTGTCAATGCAACCTTCAAGGCGTATCATAATATACAAAATATATGAAATATTATTATAGTATTTTGAAAATATTTTTAGCATATGTTAAATGTTAGATTTTAATAATTTCATAATTTTATGAAATTTATGAAATTATTTATAATTATATAGGCTATTTTTAATAATACTGTAGCTGTTTTTTATTTTATTATTTATATTATTTCATAATTACATACATATTTAGACACAATATTTGGATTTTATATTTAATTTTATATAATCACATAATCTAATTAGAATTATTTTATGTAATGAAATTATATAATTACATAACATAAATACAATTATTAAATCACACTAAAAAGTGAGGTTTGTTTTAGTCATACACTGCTATACTCATAACTAACAATGACGATAGTTGTCGTTTCAATATGCACAGTGGGAAACAGCAATACTGACAGACTCGCTGGGATTTTTCTAGATCTAATTAAATAAACAGCACACATTCAAACTGACAATTAAGCCAATATACGGCACTGTTAGGGTCGGTGCGACATGGCTCTCGCTGCCTGACGACGGCCTGCCAATCTCTACAGGAAGCCAAATATTGCCAAATCAGCCAGCAGGAAACAGCACAGTTAATAAGCATTCACTGGAGCATGAGGCTGACCTCTGACCTCACATTCCACATCACACACTGACCATACTGACCCCAGCGCTAGCATTATACTGCTTTAGCAGGATTAGCTTTACCAGACTTAAAGTGGGGAATAGTGAGAATCTGTTCACAGAGCTGCCAAGCTGGTGCCAATTATATTATAGAGTGACTAAAGCACAAATTTAGTCTTGTAACCAATGATTATAAACTTTTCATTGATCAACCTTTCAAATTACAGATTTACAAAATAAACAAACAAACAAATACAGTGTTAGGGTAACACATTACAAGTATTAAAGTTAGACTTACAAGTATCAAGTAAGTACTAAGTACTTACAAATTGTAGTCCATTAATGATTACAGATTACATGATGAAAACTATAGTTAGTAACAGTCTAGGTTACTCATTTTAGGTAATGTTTTCTGACTACTTTTTAGATTACTTTTAGATCAAGGGCCAGATTTACTATCAGCTTGCGCCAGTGCAAACCCTCATTTGGCGTTAAAAAGCTACGGTCAGGATTGACTAAAGACACGTAGTGGGAAATTAGCGCTGGAATAGCGTGGACACAGTTATTTTTGCGACTCACCTTATTGAATATGCATTTGTCACCCGCTTTGAAGCGGGTGCATTTGTAGGAGTTTCCCTTTCGATTGGTAAATTTATGGGAGAAGAGTATTTAAATAAATCACGCAACGTGATTTATTAAGATTTGCTCATCAATTCACTGGTATTTGTGCTATTATTTAACACCCCAAAAAAGCATGTCTTAAAGGGATAGTTCACCAAAAAATTTTAATTTGATGTTTATCTGCTTACCCCCAGGGCATCCAAGATGTAGATGACTTTGTTTCTTCAGTAGAACACAAATGAAGATTTTTAACTCAAACCGTTGCAGTCTGTCAGTCATATAATGGCAGTCAATGGTACTCATGGCTTTGAGAGCAAAAAAAAAAAAAAAACATACACAGACAAAACCAAATTAAACCATGCGGCTCGTGACGATACATTGAGGTCTAAAGACATGAAATGATCGGTCTGAAACTGAACAGTATTTATATCATTTTTGTCCAACTGTCCTGAATGCGTTCACACCAGCCGGCGCGTGGCGCGTCGTCTTCTTCTTCTTGCTTTACGGCGGATAGCAGACTTATAAGTGCATTACCGCCACCTATCTCTCAAATGGACCATTGGGTCTATCTACAATCTCAATTAGGAGTGAACTATCCCTTTAAAGCAGGCAGTAATTTGCGCTGCTCTAGGTAGAATGCGCTGGTTATTATGGAAATGAGATGTGGGCAGTCAGTAAATCACACGCAGAATTTTCCCCTCCCATCGGCGCTTCCCTCCCTAAGTTTTTTTTTTTTTTTTTTTTTGAATCAAACTTATTTTAAACAATGTACCATATTGATATAAAAATGCAAAGAGAAAGAAAATAGTCTATTTTTGTATCACCATCATAAATAACATTAATCATTATATTACCCCAGGGTTTCCCAAACTGGGTTTAATGTTAGAACTGCAGTGGGTTTGTGAGCTGATAAAAAAATCTAATAATTAATAACATCATATAAATGTAAAATAAATTATTTAAAAACTTGAACATTTAATTTATTTACCTACATGTCAATGTGACCATTAAGCGACATCTAACTGTAAATATGCGAAGGTGTTGTTAAATCATTTGAAATATTAACTTCAGAGCTATTTCAAGTAAATATTTAAAGGGTTAGATCACCCAAAAATGAAACGTACTACGTCATCCGCCGGAAAGCCTTCCGCCTACGACAGTGAGAAGAAGTGAGAAAAAAGTATTTATAACATTTTAAATATGGATATTTTTTCTATGGATTATATGCATGGATTCGCTACAGGAGGCCTTTATTCACACCCCAGAGCCGTGTGAGGCATGTTTTATTATGGATGCGCTCGCTTTATTTGACTACTTTTGGACTGTTGAACAAAAACACCCACCTACTTCCATTCTAGAGCTTAGAAGAGCCAGGACAACTTTTTTATATAACTCCGATTGGATTCGTCTCAAAGAAGAAAGTCATATACACCTAGGATGCTTTGAGGGTGAGTAAAACATGGGCTAATTTTCATTTTTGGGTGAACTAACCCTTTAATGTCAAAGAGATTTGGCTGACAAAAACATTTTGGAATCCCTGCATTATACGAACGAACATGAATAAACATGAAAACAACAATGGCATTACATGCCCAAAGAGTAACTGTAATCTGATTATGAGTAATATAAAATGTATTATACTCTAATTACAAGTATACTGTATATATATATATATATATATATAATTATTATTATTTTTTTTAATAATCCAGATTACATGTAATCAGTTACTACCCAACACTGCTTATTTATTACACTTTTGGCTTTTACATTTGCCAAAAATATAACTTTTTTTTTTTTTTTTAAATGTTAAAAACAAACAAGCAAGCTCAGCCCAGATGAGAAAAAGTAACACAAAAGTAATGTAACTAAGTCATGTCAGTTACTTTTCATGGAGCAACACAATATTATACTGCATTAATAATTCATTACATTTATATAGTGCTTTTCTAGGCACTCAAAGCGCTTTACATTGTGAGGGGGGATCTCCTCATCCACCACCAGTTTCCCCAACACTGTACATACATACATGAATACATACATAAAAGAGAACAAAGCACATTTCATAACTGTAATATATTTTTACTAGTGAAACAGAAAGGATGACATATTTAAATATCAATTTAAAACATTCGCTTAAATATATTTACTTTCCAAATATATAAATATATTTTAGCACCGAATGAGCAGCGGTATACAGTGAGTTTTATCAATCCTCATGTCAATGTTTGATGGCATCGTATCAATCTCTACAGAAGCCTAAAAATGGTAAAATAACCCAGTGGGAAACAATGGTTAATAAGCATTAATCAAAGTGCAGGACTGACCTTTGACCTCACATTCCACATCACACGTTTACCATACTGACCTTAAAGGGAAAATTCACCCCAAAAATAGATTGTGTCTTCATTTATTCACCCTCATGTCATTCCAAAACTCTATGGCTTTCTTTTTTCTGTGGAATGTTACAAAAGATATACATTTTGTCCATAAAATGAAAGTCAATGGCAAATCAATACTGTTTGGTTACCATGATTCTTCAAAATGTTTTCTTGTTTGGAACGACCTGAAAGTGAGTAAATGATGAGAGAATTTTCATTTTTGGTTTGAACTGTCCCTTTAATAAAGCTGCGCTATTTAATTTTTGTTCATTTACATTAATGTATTAATAATATTAAAATTATATTAATAAGCATATTCTCCAGTCAAAATGTCCAGCAATTTCAACTATTTTGTTCCATCATTGACCAACCATATCTGATTTAAACATGCACAAATCATACATATATATATATATATATATATATATATATATATATACACACACACACACACACACACACATATACAATCTCCAAATTTTCTATGATGTTATGACCTCTATTTGTGACCATGGATCACAAAACCAGTCATAAGGGTCAATTTTTAAAATTGAGATTTATACATCATCTGAAAGCTGAATAAATAATCTTTCCATTGATGTATGGTTTGTTAGGATCGGACAATATTTAGCTGAGATACAACTATTTGAAAATCTGGAATCTGAGGGTGCAAAAAAATCTAAATATTAAGAAAATCGCCTTTAAAGTTGTCCAAATGAAGTTCTTAGCAATGCATATTACTAATCAAAATTAAAATTGATAAATTTACGGTAGGGAATTTAAAAATATCTTCATGGAACATGATCTTTACTTAATATCCTAATAATTTTTGGCATAAAATAAAAATCAATAATTTTGACCCATACAATGAATTTTTGGCTATTGCTACAAATATACCCCAGCGACTTAAGACTGCTTTTGTGGTCCAGGGTCACATTTGGCTTGGATTGCTCTTTCAATGTGTTAAGTCTGATTGCTTAAAAAAAAAAAAAAAAAAGTAAGATAAGCAAAATGTTGTTTCAAGCTCATTCATTCTTTCATTTAGTTAGTTAGTTCGTTTTTATATACAGTATATCTACCCACAGTAACATTCACAATTTTTATCAGAAAAATCACAATTACATTTTTCCCATGAATAAAAATAACTTTTTTATGACGGATGAAAGTTTCGGAGGCAGTGTGTAAACGTGATTGACACAACGTGAGGTTGTATTTATTTTTTCACATTCAGTGTGCAATGACCTTCACGGTCCCACAGAATTTATTTTGCGCTGAAGTCGAATCAGTCACAATACTTTGTGTTATGGGAGTTTGTTCAGATTGTAAGCACAAGCACTACTTGCCTTAGCAAACCTCCCTCATAATGACCTATGTACTGTTTTCCTCTTCCACGTCTTTCAGGACAGCCCGTGTTTTGACAGCGCTGCTCACTTCTGCAGTTTGTGAGGACTCAGAGTCAGTGATGATAGCTGGAGCGGACAGTGACTGCTCACTTTAAAGCCCGTCGCTTGTCTCCTGCTCTCAGAATCTCCTGCACAATGGAGGAAGACGGAGCGAGAAACGTCCGTCTGCTGCGCTTGATGGGCCGCGACTGGCCGGGTTTGACGCATCGCAACACGCCTTTCCCTGCAGGTTCAGAAGGTCACGACCCCGGCTGGTGCTGTCGCTCGTTACCCATCATGCTCTGTACTCGATGTGCCTGATGTTCTCTTCCTCAAAGTTTGTGCGCCGGCGCTGGCGGCTCGTGATGGGACAGGACAGCGGGGGGTGGCTCTCAGGCTGAGGAAGTCATCAGAGTGGCAGGCCTGTCAGATCACGGAGGGCCGCAGGTCTGATCACCGGCCTGGCAGCCAAAGAGACAGTGAGCGCCGACTCCGCCGCTCTGACAGGGAATATGTTCACACAATTGGCAAGCTGGTGGCAACTGAGTGACTGAGACTTCAAGAGGCATCGCGTGAGGACTGCTGTGGTGTATACAGGGCCTGAGAAACTGGGAAGTGTACGAGAGAGAGAGAGAGAGATGGGAAAACAACTCAAAATGTATTTTGTGTTGAAATCAAACCAGTTATATAGTTGGCAATTAAGCATAAGTGGATTTAAGTGACATTGTGATAAACAGAAGAATAAGAAGGGAAGAAAAATAATATGATGTGCTGTTTGCATTTTGATTCTATGTGTTTTTTAGCATTTTAATTTCAGATTAGAGTTATATTATTTTGTTATATTAATGATAATTTAAATACTTAAATACTTTTAAGTCATCTTGAGAAAGGGTTAATATCATCAACTAAAATAAAACAAAAATAAATTACATGAAATAAAAATAAAAAATAAAAGAAAATAAAATAAAATAACTCCCTATTTCAAAGGCACACACATTAACACAGAATAGAAAACTTTCCTCATCAAGACATGTCATTGGGTGTTTAAAAAGGAAAAACTTAAAGCAGCAGAATATTAAATAACTATAGTCTTACATTTTCTGTAGAAAGTGTTGAGTGCAAAAACAAAATTGGTGTTGTAAATGACATTTGCTTATATTTGCCCTAGACGGAAACATGAGTCTAACTGATTATAAATCAGAATAATAGTGTAACAACAGCTCTCTGCAACAAACAATTTGGAGTGTTATTTAATATAAATGATACTAGTGTTAGTGTTATATCAGTGTTATTTTATAAATTATACTAGTGTATCAATTAGTCACTAATTACACTTTTTTATATTTTCTGTTTTCATTTTAATTCGTTTTTGTCATTTTTATTATTATTTTTTATAAAGTTTTTGTTGATTGATTTTATTTGAAGTTAACTGTAATAACCCTGATACACAGACATATACTCTAATTTAAGCCACATTTTGAATTCCTCATACCTCATAACAACAGTAATTAAACTCCGCCAGCAACAGCATCTTACTCAGGTGTAGCTAACCTGTCTGAGCTGCCAGCCAGCCACATGTAACATCGCACACTGGAGAAACTTTTCCCAAATAATTAATATATTTATTTGCAATCACATATTTTCATCAGCCTTATAGGTGATATGAATTAGTTTTACCTTTACACTAATGACTTTACAGCTAATTTGAATTCCCAGCACATACTGTGACATGTTTGCAGTCTCTCTGCACCATTGTGAAGTAAACCTCCGAACACTTGAACAAACATGACAGCCATGTAGAGAGAATAATGAATAATCATTACCTAAAGGTCCACAAATTATTGATGTAAAATAAGCAATGATATTTTTTTCCTCTATGCAATTTATTGCCATTAACAAGTAACTTGCAATCCAATAAATGTCAGTGTGGCTTTCAGTTAATTAAAGGAATAGATATTATATAGTAATGCAGGGTGGCACTTAGATCCCAATTGCCACAGACTGCAATTTACAGTCTGAGCTTTATTTGAAGGGAACCACAAATAATGACCATTAAGCTGTCAGCCAATGGACAGGAGATCACATTAATGAAATTAGATAAGGCGAGCGCTGATCTACACAGCCATCCCGCTAAAGAGACGAAGAGCCTGGAAAAAAAGGGTCAGGACCAATTAACTAACAAAACAATGCAGGGCTCTGCCGCTGTCCACACGCAGCGTGAGAGAGATTTCTGTGCGACGGCAGTTACGTGAATGTGTGGAGACGTCTGTGAGTCTGTGGTGTGTTTGCTCGTGTGATGATTTGACTTTTTGGACCTCTGTGTGTCACTTTAACCTTCATGACAAAGAGAATCTCGATTCCTTTCATTCACATGCGGCTGTACAAATTTAGAGACAAACATCTTCCTCTTAGAAACAGTTCTGTCATCATTTACTCACCGACATGTCATTTCAAACCCGTGTGGCTTTCTTTCTTCGGTGGAACTGCAAGGAAAATCTGAAGCCGGAGCAGCGTAAGAATGCCTTCAAAAAGGTCTAAAATGGCATAAAAACTTTGTCCATACATCATACATGCAAATAAGTTATGCATAAATGACCATTCAAAAGTTTGAAGTAATTAGGATTTTAAATGTTTTTAAAAGGAGTCTCTTCTGCTCACTAAGGCTGCATTTATTTAATTAAAAATACAGTAAGAAAAACAGTAATATTGTGAAATATTATTACAATTTTAAATAGCTGTTTTCTATTTTAATACATTTTAAAATCTAATTTATTTCTATAATTTAAAGCTGAGTTTTAAGCATCATTACTCCAGTCTTCAGTGTCATGTGGTCCTTCAGAAATCATTCTAATAAATAAATTGATTATTATCAATGTTAAAAACAGTTGTGGTACTTCATGTGTTTTGTGGAAACCATATATATATATATAATCTTTGTTAAATATATCATTTTTTTTTTTTTATATTATAACTTTTCTTTTCTGTCATGTTTGATCAATTTAACACATGCTAAATTAAATTAAACCAATAATAATAATAATAAACAAACAAACAAAATATTACTGACCCCAAACTTATTCTGATCAAGTGACCAAAATTGACAAACAGACCAAAATGTAAGTTGTTATTCAGAAACTTCCAGTCTGTTGTACCGCTCAAATCTCACCTACACTTGCACATATTCCAACTTCTTGTGCCACATTTACAAACACCATTGGTTCTTAAGTATCTAATTATCAGATATGGACAATTGTATCATATTTCTATGGTGCTTTTTTGGTCTCTTTTGGAGCTTGATGGTCTCTGGCCATTATACTTTACATGGAAAAGAGCAGGGTGAACACTCTGCAAAATACCTTCTTTTGTGTTTCACAGAATTAAGTAAGTCGAATGCTTTTGAACAACATCAGGGCGAGAAAATACTTTTTTTATCTATTCCTTTCCAGCCATTTAAATGCCACATAGCCCCCATGTTAATGTGAAAGTTAGTGGTTGTGATGAAACGACCCTGACACTAAAACACACACGCCGGGCTGCAGAGGTTCATGCTGTCCTGTCCGCCCTCATGAGTGTGTACACAGCCTTGTATTTCTGTGTATGTGCCCCCCGGCAGAATGCCATGGCTGGCACTAAATTAGTGATTAGGGACCCTCTCCTCCCTCTCCCGCCTCTCTCCAGAGACGCCCCCAGACTGGACAGCTGGATGCATCAAGAACTGTCACCTTGTCAGGGAAAGTTTTCTCTCCGTCCGCCAAAACTTTCGTCAGTCCGTCAGCCGGTCGTGAGGGGCCGCGTGCTGCTTCCAGTGAAAGCGCAGTCGTGACGGATGCGGGGCGGGAGGGGTACCGGATCCGGAGCGGCTGACATTTCTGACGGCTCCCCCTCAAATGAGCATCTCTGCTGCTGTCAGTGCAAGCCTCGCCCCCCGGCAATGACTGTCAAGCGACATGCTCAAAGCAGCATGGAGAGGTAGCCTATCACGGAGACACGGACACGGGCCACACACACACACACACAGAGGCTTTTTTTGTTGATGGCTTCTGTGGTCAAATGTTTACGCGAGCAGGCTTTAGGTTGCAAGGCTAATCATGTGATCTGTTGCAAATGCTTTAACCCTGATGAAGCAGTGTTTTATTGGAAGCGCTTTCACAGGGTGTTAAATCCACACATCTCTGCTCCAAAGTTTGCCTTTTGTCTTGATAAACGGCCAAAATGACATTTCCTTCTTCTGTGAAGATATTCCCTCCATTCGTATGAAAGTTCAAGAGTGAGACTGGCAGCTAAAAAAATGTGCGTGAATTGGGGAAAAGTGGGGGGAAAAAGTCTAAACTCTTTAAATTTTGAGACATGTTGAAGGTTTAACTGTAAGTTAAAGGGACAGTTCACCAAAAAATGAAAAATCTTTTATTATTACTCAGTCTCATGTCATTGTATGACTTAGGGGAGACTGGGTCAATTGTAACACTTTCAATTTCTCAAATAATGAACATGTTACAAATCACCTAATTCACTCCACACATTCTCAGTTTAGTCCTTATTCCACATGTGAGCCCTGTGGCAGACACAGCAGATTTTAGAAGAGAAAAACTAATTTTAGTATATTTTTTATACTTCATTAATTTTTGTGATGGCAGTCCCTGCTTTGTAGTTAAACTCATCAAAGTTAAATTATGTTTATTGTGTGTCTGTGTAGATATTTTTGATACCAAGTTGTTAGTGCTAATGTTTTGGCTGTTAGCTGTAAGTTGGGCTAGTTCATGGCTACAAGACCCGGGGTTAGTTGTGACAGCAAGACTCGGGTCAGTTGTAACAGCAAGACTCCCGGTTAGTTGTAACAGCAAGACTTGGGTCAGTTGTAACAGTAAGACTCGAGGTAAGTTGTAACAGCAAGACTCGGGATTAGTTGTAACAGTAAGATACTTGCTGTTACAACTGAGGTAAGTTGTAACAGCAAGACTCGGGATTAGTTGTAACAGTAAGACTCGAGGTTAGTTGTAACAGCAAGACTTGGGGTTAGTTGTAACAGTAAGATACTTGCTGTTACAACTGAGGTAAGTTGTAACAGCAAGACTCGAGGTTAGTTGTAACAGCAAGACTCGGGTTAGTTGTAACTGTAAGACTTGGGGTTAGTTGTAACAGTAAGATACTTGCTGTTACAACTGAGGTAAGTTGTAACAGCAAGACTCGAGGTTAGTTGTAACAGTAAGACTCGAGGTTAGTTGTAACAGCAAGACTCGGGTTAGTTGTAACAGCAATACTTGGGGTTAGTTGTAACAGTAAGACTTGGGGTTAGTTGTAACAGTAAGATACTTGCTGTTACAACTGAGGTAAGTTGTAACAGCAAGACTCGGGATTAGTTGTAACAGTAAGACTCGAGGTAAGTTGTAACAGTAAGACTCGGGGTTAGTTGTAACAGTAAGACTCGGGGTTAGTTGTAAAATCAAGACTCGGGTCAGTTGTAACAGTAAGACTCGAGGTAAGTTGTAACAGCAAGACTCAGGTCAGTTGTAACAGAAATACTCTGGATTAGTTGTAACATCAATGAAACATGTTATAACTTACTCCAAGCTAATTTTTTGTTTTATTTACATTTTCTTTGAATTTCAGTATGCCTATGTCTTGAGAACCCGAGGGGCGTCTCTAAATGTCCAAGTGTTCAAGTTAAATTTTATTATGACCAATTACTATACCTGACATTAACAAACATGCTTAAACACACATACATGCACATTATTCAGTTTTATTATGATGCACACACACACACACACACACACACACACACACAATAAAGATATTCTGACACACAATGGAAGTCA
Source organism: Onychostoma macrolepis (assembly GCF_012432095.1). Classification (NCBI taxonomy): domain Eukaryota; kingdom Metazoa; phylum Chordata; class Actinopteri; order Cypriniformes; family Cyprinidae; genus Onychostoma; species Onychostoma macrolepis. The sequence goes on from NC_081179.1 coordinate 21,584,186, forward strand.
ATGGTAACCAAACTGTTTGGCTACCAACATTCTTTAAAATGTCTTCTTATATCTTCTGCAGAAGAGAGAAACTCGTACAGGTTTGAAATGACCATAAAGTGAATAAATGATAACAGAAACGTCAGAAGAATGACATTTTTGAAGCTTAAAATCTTCAGTGCCTATTTCATTGTAACTGCACTGACAAGAACAACCAGCACATTAATCACAATATCTCATTTTGTGGTTAACAGAAGAAAGAAACTCATATATGCTTGGAATGACATGAGGGTGAGTGAACAACAACTGATTTTTCATTTTGGAGTGAACCATACCTCTATTCAATGCATTTCTGGGATAAAGTCAGTCAGTTACCACTGAAAATAATTTTGACTGGATGTAAATGGAGTTAGTATTATTATTAATGGAACTTGTTAATCATTGTCTCTGTGAAGTTACTTAAATTGTCCTTTGAATGAGGGATTACTTCTCTAGGTGGATGGAGTTTTGGTTATTTGTTAACAATGTAATTATTAGGGTGGATGCGAAACATTACAACAACAACAACAAAAACCATAGCTTAAAACCAAGCAAACTTCTAAATTTCTCTGACAATCAACATTACGTGACAAATGCTGTCAAAAGGGAATCCTGAATGTATTGAATCCGGAACATTCTTTTAAAAATTAATAAATTAATTTGGATTATTTGTAAGAACATACACAAAGTAAAAATGATGTCCTTACAGCCCATAACTGAACATATTTAAATTCATACTGAACTGATATGGAATTCTGCAAAAGCCTAAGATGGATTTTCCAAAGCCTGAGATGAATTTGACATTTAACTGTTGAAATTAGCATAACATCAAGCATAACACACTGTGACTTATACATTATTTCAAGAAGGTATAACTTAAATTCCCCTATATGTCTTCTCAAAGTTCCTCAACAAATAACATGCAAAACCAAATGAATCATAAATAATAGTGAAATGTTTTCTTATCCTAAAATGTCTAGATGTGTCAATTTGGCTCCGACCCAATCAGAGCCTCAAGGGTTTCAAACTTCTCCCATTATAACTGAGCTAAACCCGATAAACTTTAATGGAATCCTTCTGCTGGATCTATGTGTCTCTGTCATGTTTGTTGGGGTAAACACGGACGGGACACATGCCTTGAGACCGGATGAGCTGCCAATACTCCGGTCATGTGACAGTGACTGGTGTCTCAACACTGAGATCTTGTCAATACACAGCCATGTTGACATGCTCTGCTCATTTCCCTACATGAGGCGGATAATTGTCACATAATTGTTCTTCTTTGTTGCTGTGTTTTTCAAAGGTATGCTGCTGCACTTCCTTTTCCCATAAGAAGTTATATATATATATATATATATATATATATATATATACACACACACACACACATATACATATATATGCATTTATCTGAAATGCATTTTTGTATATTTATATGCATTTGCATATTTTAATTTATTTGATGTTTATAATTAACATTTATATTTTGCTCTTTCTTACTTCAACTTAATATTAAACAATTAAAATGTAATGCAATTCAATAATAATGTACTGCTATTAATTACTATTGTTGTTTTATTATAAATATGCCTATATCGATTATGTTTTGGTATTTCGAAATGCTTAAAAATTGTTTATTAAAAACATATTTTAGGATCTTATTAATGATTTATTGTGAATTGCTCTCTGTGCTGTCATAGCGGAGTTTAACTTCAGAAGTATCCAGGTTGCTCGTTTAGTGAACAGTTGACAGGTCAAGGCTCCTGTGTTTTCACTGAATTGTAAAGTATGTGTGTAAGTGTGTGTGTTGCTGCAATGTAATACTGCCCTCCAGTGTGTGTTTACTGAACTAACACATGTTTTGTGAAATATAATATATAAGGTCTATCCTCTTTTCTTTGTTTAGGAAATGATTTGCTGCTCACCTAAAGGAAACATTGAAGGATAAAATGTACATTACGGAGAAAGCAGAGTGACTGTATATATCAATTATTATTATTATTATTATGTTTTAACATTTTCTAATTGCATATAAATTGCATAGTTGTAATGTAATTTCATGTCATATCTGTAGTTGTAATTTAAATGTTATACAGCACAGAATCATTTACAATAATTATGTGAATCCAAAAATATAATTTCAAATTATGAAAAGGGAAATTGTGACCATTTGCAGCACACAAGATATACATTTTCTGTAGGTTCACCAAAAAAATGACTCTTTTTGACAGACGGACGGACGGACAGACAGATGGATAACCCGCTTTTAAACTTTGAGGTGCAATTCTATTTTACCGTCAATGGAAACTATAATCTTAAAGTTTTTTATTTTATTTTATTTTTTATTGCATAACAAGAACAGAAACACAGTAACATGCATAAATAGATAATCACAGTGTGATTCATAATAGCATCAAAAGAAACAAAACAAAAACAAACAAACAAAAAAAAACAGGGGATAACTTACAAGATCAGAAGAGAAGATAATTAAAAAAAAAATCTATATATCCTTATTTTTTTGCTTTTTTATTTCTTAGATCTTTTAAGGCTTTAATAATGATTACGTTCAATTTTAAATAATGCAATGTTAGGTTTATTAGACTGTTTTTGTATATGGTATTTCTCATACATACAGTGGGTACGGAAAGTATTCAGACCCCCTTAAATTTTTCAATGTTTTCTTTGTTATATTGCAGCCATTTGCTAAAATCATTTAAGTTAATTTTTTTTTCCTCATTAATGTACACACAGCACGCCATATTGACAGAAAAACACAGAATTGTTGACATTTTTGCAGATTTATTAAAAAAGAAAAACTGAAATATCACATGGTCCTAAGTATTCAGACCCTTTGCTCAGTATTTAGTAGAAGCACCCTTTTGATCTAATACAGCCATGAGTCTTTTTGGGAAAGATGCAACAAGTTTTCACACCTGGATTTGGGGATCCTCTGCCATTCCTCCTTGCAGATCCTCTCCAGTTCTGTCAGGTTGGATGGTAAACGTTGGTGGACAGCCATTTTTAGGTCTCTCCAGAGATGCTCAATTGGGTTTAAGTCAGGGCTCTGGCTGGGCCATTCAAGAACAGTCACGGAGTTGTTGTGAAGCCACTCCTTCGTTATTTTAGCTGTGTGCTTAGGGTCATTGTCTTGTTGGAAGGTAAACCTTCGCCCAGTCTGAGGTCCTGAGCACTCTGGAGAAGGTTTTGTCCAGGATATCCCTGTACTTGGCCGCATTCATCTTTCCCTCGATTGCAACCAGTCGTCCTGTCCCTGCAGCTGAAAAACACCCCACAGCATGATGCTGCCACCACCATGCTTCACTGTTGGGACTGTATTGGACAGGTGATGAGCAGTGCCTGGTTTTCTCCAGGCATACCGCTTAGAATTAAGGCCAACAAGTTCTATCTTGGTCTCATCAGACCAGAGAATCTTATTCAGGTGTTTTTTAGCAAACTCCATGCGGGCTTTCATGTGTCTTGCACTGAGGAGAGGCTTCCGTCGGGCCACTCTGCCATAAAGCCCCGACTGGTGGAGGGCTGCAGTGATGGTTGGCTTTCTACAACTTTCTCCCATCTCCCGACTGCATCTCTGGAGCTCAGCCACAGTGATATTTGGGTTCTTCTTTACCTCTCTCACCAAGGCTCTTCTCCCCCGATAGCTCAGTTTGGCCGGACGGCCAGCTCTAGGAAGGGTTCTGGTCGTCCCAAACATCTTCCATTTAAGGATTATGGAGGCCACTGTGCTCTTAGGAACCTTAAGTGCAGCAGAAATTTTTTTGTAACCTCGGCCAGATCTGTGCCTTGCCACAATTCTGTCTCTGAGCTCTTCAGGCAGTTCCTTTGACCTCATGATTGTCATTTGCTCTGACATGCACTGTGAGCTGTAAGGTCTTATATAGACAGGTGTGTGGCTTTCCTAATCAAGTCCAATCAGTATAATCAAACACAGCTGGACTCAAATGAAGGTGTAGAACCATCTCAAGGATGATCAGAAGAAATGGACAGCACCTGAGTTAAATATATGAGTGTCACAGCAAAGGGTCTGAATACTTAGGACCATGTGATATTTCAGTTTTTCTTTTTTAATAAATCTGCAAAAATGTCAACAATTCTGTTTTTCTGTCAGTATGGGGTGCTGTGTGTACATTAATGAGGAAAAAAAATGAACTTAAATGATTTTAGCAAATGGCTGCAATATAACAAAGAGTGAAAAATTTAAGGGGGTCAATACTTTCCGTACCTACTGTAATTATTAAATTAATCACCAAATTTTACTCCAAACTCTTATTTTATATAATCAAAATATGTCTTTACCAGAGAATTAAAAACTTTACTTTTATCAGTTTAAATATTAGATATTAAATATCAATCAATCAAAAAAAAAAAAAATTATATATATACATATTATTATTATTTTTTTTGGTAAATACACAATTGTAATATGTGTTTATATCTGATATATATATATAATCTGATATCTGCTCAGTGTTAATAGATGAGATATTCCTCACCTGCTTTCCATATTCACAAACACCAACTCACTGTTTCCACCGTACCTCCATCTGAAGACCACCTGAAGCACCGCGAGCCTCGAGACGACACATTTCTGAAAAACTTTCAATCATATAATGCACTTTTCTGTCTGTTTAGTGTAAGTGCTTTAATATCTCTCTGTGCTCTTGATGCATGGCTGCCTGTGAAACCGCTCCGCGCTTAATAATGCTAATGACTACATTTCCCTACATCTCTTCCATTAAATCAAGCGGGCTGTAAGTTTCCCATCCGTCCAGCTCCAGCCATCAATCCGCACAGCTATCAGCAGCATGAAGAGTCCGGACACATAGGTGCCGTTTTGGCACAAGACGAAAGTTTTATATGTGTAAAGGAGCGATCCATTACTGCTGCAACAGGAACACTGTCATCCCGAGAGTTAGATCACAACCGGAAGGAGATTTATGACTTCAGAGTTAACATATAACATAAAACTGTTATTATAGCAGTTGTAGTAATTCCTCTAAAGGCCTGTCGACTGTAGGATGTATTCAGACTTCATCATGAGCGGAATAGCATACTACTTCTACTGTTTCTAGGCCTAGGCCTATGCTTTTACGGTATGCAAATTTTCTGCTCACATAGAAAAGCAGAATGACTGAAAATATGAAATACAGCAATACGCTCGAACTCCCATTTATTATATTATATATTTCCCAAGTAGGCTGAAATAAGCCACAATTTTAATGTCCTTTTTGTCTAATTGTTTGATCGGAAGTTTATGCCCCCAACAACAAAAACAAACAATAGACAACATCACAGAATTTGTAATGGTTTTACTGGTTATAATGGGACTTGTATTGGTTTTAATGGAAACTGTAATGGTGCATGTTGGTCTCTACTGATAATTGGTCGCCTTCTATTGGTGGCTTGTTAAAACCAATAAATCCTAACGGAATATGTCCCAATACACACTACAGAAAAACATTTTTAATGGTTAAAAATGGATGGTTTGCAATGTTAGTAATGACAATTGTAGTGGAAACCATTAGAATTACTGTGATGGTTTCTATTGTTTTTTTTTTCAGCAGGGACATCTTTACACAAAGTAGGCTGAACAATAAACAAATAAACAATACATACATAAATAAAAAAAGAGAGAAACAAACCATTTTTTTTTTTTTTTTGCCATTCTGCCTTTATTAAGATGGGGGATGTAAAGTAGACTGGAAGCGAAGTGGGAGAGAGAGGTGGAGGTGGGGGTATAAATATGTGCATACTTATTAATATACAGTCGGGGGGGGGGGGGGAGATATTTAGGAAAAATAGGAAAAAATGTACACATTTCTGTTCAAAAGTTTTCAACCCCCAGCTCTTGATGCATAGCTTTTCCTTCTGGAGCATCAGTGAGCGTTTGAACCTTCTGTAATAGTTGCATATGAGTCCCTCAGTTGTGCTGAGTGTGAAAAAGATGAATCTCAAAATCATACAGTCATTGTTGGAAAGGGTTCAAATACACAAAAATGTTGGAAAACCAAAGAATTTGTAGGACCTGAAGGATTTTTCTGAAGAACAGCAGACAGTTTAACTGTGCAGGACAAACAAGGGACTCATGAACAACTATCACTAAACAAACAAACAACAACGGGGAAAAAAACAAACAAAAAAACACTGCTGTGGATCATTAGAGGCAAGAACACAGTATTTAGAATCAAGGGGATGTAAACTTTTGAACCGGGTCATTTTTATAAATCAGCTTATTTTCTCTTGTGGACTATATGCAAACATCTTATTTCAATAACACACATTTTGTATGATCCCTTTTATTTTGGTAAAATAATTAACATTTTGCAATTCTGAAAGGTGAATGTAAACTTTTGACTTCAACTGTACTTGTGTTATATAGACTGCACACTATGTAGTATGCTATTATTCCATCATGAACACAGCAAAGATAGATAGATAGGTAAATTGATTGATTGACTAATAAAACTGTCAGTTTGTGTCCTGTTGATGTCATCAATGAGCTTTAATACATTTCTTTTTTGTTATGTGGTTTTATTACATTATTTTGGCACAAATTAAATAAGGCACATTTACTGCAATGTTACACAAAAACTGTTATGGAATCATACAAAAATAATTGCTCTCTAGTTCTTCAGATCGCCACAAAGAACCATTACATTCAAAGACAAATCACATCACAAACCAGCTCTGTTTTATTTCATGGTCAATTTGTGTGAAGATATTTAATGACTTCCTGCCCAGCATTAATTCTATCCCTGCTAACACACACTCCTGCAGCAGAAAATGCATTTACACCCGCCACTCAAAATGCAATCAATCAGGTTTCATGAGCTCAGCTCCTAAAACCAAACACACAGAAAACTAGCAAGAGAATAAAGTGCATGATTTAAACAGAGACGTGGTCCGTAATACTGCCCCCTGCTGCCCCCTAAATACATCAGATTTATTCCTAATTCTACGCTTTTTCACAAACGCAACCTTTTTACCATACGCATATGGTGCTTTTTTTATTTTTTTGAGGGACAGTTTAGAGAGGAGATTCATACCATAAAAGAAAATGTATTCTACTAATGAAATAAATCAAACCAGGAAAGATTGAAATACATTAAGAGGATGAAACAACAACAACAACAACAACTACCAACTATTAGAACAACATCTAACTCTGTGAAAAATAAGTTCCCATGACTAGTTGCCTACACACAGAGATGTTTAGTAAATGTAACAACTTAAGTTTTGTAAGGAAAAATGTGAGGAAAAATAAAATCTTGCTACATAATTTTATCCTTAATTATCCCTTTTAATAATGTGACAATTCTGAAAATTAAAAAGTGCTGGAAAAAAAAAATAAAAATCCACATTCTTTCTGTAGTTACTGTAAACGTCTCCCTTTAACCTACGAACGAAGAAAGTTTCCAAAGTCTCAATATCACGCACCTCAAATATTCACTTGTTTCACTGCTGTTTTTGTTCTTTCTTCCACTAGTGTTGACACATGCTCACTTTTTCCATTTTGTGATTTAAGAGCATCGTTTTTTTAAGTGGAATAATAAAAGCGACTTCCTCTTTCTGATTTCCACATACAGACCCATAAAACCTCTAAAACTGTTTTTTTTTTTTCTTCCAGTCTCATAAACCACAAGCATGAGAAAATGTTAACCTTGAAAAACAATGACAGTTCTTGCATATTCAGGTCAATAAAGTTTAGATACTTTAACACTCAAGTACAATACAGACCAGGATGAGGTGGCGGAACTGATTTAGTAATGATGCATTTATATTTAGCTGCTTGAAGACCACCATCACAACACAACATTGTCCATTTCTGTGGCAGCAGTCTCCACATCACTTTCTCTGGACTGTGCGTCTTCCTCCCCCCCGCTGGGCTCCTGCAGCGAGTGCTGGGTCAGGTCCTGGCTGATGGTGTGGCAGCGGGTCAGGCTCCTGCTGTGGGCGTGAGGCGACTGTGGCCCACTGCTGTCCACCGTCTCTCCTCTCGCCAGTCTGCGTCTGTCACTTTGAGCCTCCGCCGTCTGAGATCAACACGATAATCAGCGGTCAGGTTAGCAGGAGCTTTAGTACTGTAGTACAGCAGACTAAACTAAACTACCAACAAAACCTTGCAATTTAAAGACCAAATAATTTGTACATTTTATTATACAAATGGTCACTATGGTTGGAAATGATTATTGTGGCTTGGGAATTAAGTTAGGTTAAGTTAAGTTAAGTTAAGTTAGGTGAAGTTAAGTTCAGTTCAGTTCAGTTAGGTTAAGTTAGGTGACGTTCAGTTCAGTTCAGTTAAGTTCAGTTAGGTGAAGTTAAGTTTAGTTCAGTTCAGTTAGGTTAGGTTAGGTTAAGTTAGGTGACGTTCAGTTCAGTTAGGTTAAGTTAGGTGACGTTAAGTTCAGTTCAGTTCAGTTAAGTTCAGTTTGTATGTAAGTAAATTAACAAACAAACGGATAAATAAATAAGATAGATATCTGGAGAATAGTACCTGGTCTAATACTCCTATGGTGGTTGCTGCTCTGTCGGTCCTCTTCTGACTCCTGTTAAGAGCAAAAGCTTCTCATAAACAGCTTGAAATTATGTTGAGGAAAATTAAATTTAGTCACAAAGTGAATGATCACAACTAAAAAAAAAGTTACTTTTATTAAGGAATTATGCATCCAATTGCAATACAGTCATTTATGATATTACAAAATATTTCCATTTCAAATAAATGTTGTATGGAATGCAGCACAACTGTTTTTTTTTTTTTTACACTGTAATTTGATGCTCAAGAAACATTTCTGAGTATTATCAATGATCTCTGAAGGATTGTGTGACACCGAAGACTGGAGTAATGATGCTGAAAATTCAGATTTCGTCACAGAAATAAATTACATTTTTAAATCTTTTCAAATAGAAAACAGTTAGTTGAAAGTGCATTAATGTTTCACAACATTACAGTTTTTACTGTGTTTTTGATCAAATAAATGTAGCCTTAATGACCAGAAGATACTGGTCATTAAGGCTACAAAAGAAGAAAAAAAAATATTACAAAATCTTTCCGACCTAAACTATTGCACTTTCTTTTCTTAATGTTATGTTAATAAACAAGCCATTAATTGACAGTAAATGTACCTTTGTTTTGTGTGGTCTGTGTCTTTTCTGCCATTGTTGGGACTCTCATGCCGTTTAACTCTTTGAACTATTGATTATGTTGTTGGAGAAATAACAGAGTTCAGTTTAATTACACAACATGAATTCATAATGCAATGCATATCGTATAATACTATGTTCATCACAGCCTACTAGAGTGTTGAGATGAAATAAAAGTACAAATATCAAATATCTGATTCTTACCCACAATGCCCTCTGTTCCTCTGGAGTGTGGTTTGACCGGATGAATGTCCGGAGCATCAGCACTGGCTTTCTGCAGGAGTCTCTGAATCTCTGTGTTCTGAGGAAGCATCAAAATACAGACAAATCATTTATTTTTTCTTTCAAAATATAGCACATCTTTTAACCCTATTGTTGTTTTGGGGTCAATTTAACCCCAACTCGATTTTCAAACTGCTCAAAATACTGGTTAAACATTTATTTATTTCTTCTTGAAGTTTTGTGAATGTGTTTCATTTAGGGTCATGAATGTCACTGCAAAGTTTCAACACATTGATGTGTTTTGGAAAGGCTGTACAGAGTTTGTCATGACTTTAGTGTTGGGGTCAAACTGACCCTGCAGTGGTTCCTATGCAATTTGCCAAAAATCAACACTTTGAAAAACACTAAAGAGTCAGGTAAAAAAAAAAAACCCAAAAACAAACAAACAAACAAAAGTAACTTGAAAAACAGTACAATATGAAATACATGAGAACTTGTGTTTAACTTAACTAGATAACGAAATCTAAATTTTTAGTAAAGTTTCACAGTCAAAAAATGTCAAAGGTCGTTTTTGGTTGTTCGTTTTTTTTATCTGATTGACTACACTGTTACAGAAAAGAAAGAAAAGAAACGTAAAAATGAACAACATTTTACATGTTTTAAACACTACTTATGCACCTAAATTAAATTATCAAAATTATTCATTAGAACAGTTTGTATTCATCATTTACTGATAAGCAAGAGTTGAGCACACACACACACACACACACACCTTCCCGGCGGTCTCATGTGCACAGTCGAGGGCGGTCCGCTGTCTCTTGTTGCGCATGTGCACTAAAGCCCCTCTGTGCAGCAGTAGCTCCACCAGCTGGACGTGTCCACCTCTCACAGCCTCATGCAGACCAGTGTTACCGTGATTATTGGCCAGATTCACCAGCGCACCGCTCTGATCCACATCAACGGTGTCCAGAAAGTGTCCATATTGCAATATGGATGTCAATAACAAATAAATACAAATTATATTTCTGTACAATAGATATAGATATGAAAAATCTTTATAATGTAATATAGTACCTCAAGCAAAATGGCGGCTATCTCCAGATTTCCCTTCAGACAAGCAAGAATCAGCGATGTGTTTCCATACTGATCTTTCTTGTTCAGTTTGGCATTACACTCCAGCAGAGCAGACACCACCTATAACACACACACACACACACGATCAAACTACTGATGTTAAAAAAAAAGAAACAGTTCAAACACGATTAATCCCACTTGACATTAAAGTTTTTAAATACAGGTGCATCTCAAAAAATTAGAATATTGTGAAAGTTTTGTAAGTTATTTCAAAAAGTGAAACTTTCATATATTCTAAATTCATTACATGTTTTACTTCACATTTCAAAATTTTTTAATTTTAATTTTGATGATTACAGCTCATGAAAGTCAAAAATCCAGTATCTCAAAATATTAGAATATTTCCTAAGATCAATAAAAAAATAAATAAAAAGATTTGCAAAACAGAAAATTTAAAGTTCTTTAAAGTATGTTCATTCATGCACTCAATACTTGGTCGGGGCTCCTTTAGCACAAACTCCAGCATCAGTGAGGAGTGGCATGGAAGCAATCAGCCTGTGGCACTGCTGAGGCACTAATGAGCCTTCAGCTCGTCTGTATTGTTGGATCGACTGTTTCTCATCTTTCTCTTGAAAATATCCCATAGATTCCATATGGGGTTCAGGTCAGGCATGTTGGCTGGCCAATCAAGCACAGTAATATCATGGTCACTTGGAAGTGGTTTTGGCACTGTGGGCAGGTGCTAAAGTCCTGCTGGAAAAGGAAATCAGCATCTCCATAAAGCTTGTCAGCAGATGGAAGCATAAAGTGCTCCAAAATCTCCTGGTAGATGTCTGCATTGACTTTGGACTTGACAAAACACAATGGACCAACACAAGCAGACGTCACGGCACCCAAATCATCACTGACGTCAGAAACTTCACACTGGACTTCAAGCAGATTGGATTCTGTGCCTCTTCCTCCAGACTCCAGACCTTGATTTACAAATGAAATGCAAAAATTACTTTTATCTGAAAAGAGGACTGTGGACCACTGAGCATCAGTCCAGTTCTTTTTCTCTTTAGCCCAGGTAAGATGCTTCTGACGTTGTTTTTGTTTCAGAAGTGGCTTGGTAGCCCTTTTCCTGAAGACGTCTGAGCTCGGTGACTCTTGATGCACTGACTCCACCTTCAGTCCACTCCTTGTGAAGCTCTCCTAAGTGTTTGAATCAGCTTTGCTTGACAGTATTTTTAAGCTTGCGGTCATCTCTGTTGCTTGTGCACCTTTTCCTATCCAATTTCTTCCTTCCAGTCAACTTTGCATTTAATATGCTTTGATACAGCACTCTGTGAACAGCCACACCTTTCAGTAATGACCTTCTGTGACTTACCCTCTTTGTGGAGGGTGTCAATGTTCGTCTTCTGGACCATTGCCAAGTCAGCAGTCTTCCCCATTATTGTGGTTTCAAAGAATAAGAGATACCCATAATTTATACTGTAGGGATGGTCATTTAATGAAACTCAAATGTAAATATTCTAATATTTTGAGATACTGGATTTTTGACTTTCATGACCTATAAACTCTAATCATCAAAAAAAAAAAAAAAAAAAAAAAAAACACTTTTGAAATGTTTTACTTTACATGTAATGAATGTAGAATATATGAAAGTTTCACTTTTTGAAATAACTTTTTCACGATATTCTAATTTTTTGAGATGCACCTGTATACTTTTATATTGTAATAAGTTCAGTCTTCTAATTAAATGTAGAAACAACATAAAGACAGTATAGTTTGTCATTAAATATCATTTTTTTATGACTGAAGGCGAGTATCACTGATACCAATACTGATGTCTCTATGAAATTGTTATTTTTTTCCTAATATTTAACCATTGACTATATGCAATGTTGACTATACTAACAGTATAATTGAGAGCTATCAATTTTAACATTTATTAGCCTTTAAAAAATAACAACTAATTTAAGTTAATTTAAAAACTATCTTCACATAAACCCATTATAATAAATGTCATATTTACCTGTGCCCTTCAGCAAGTAAAAATATACCGAAATTGAATAAAATTCTAAAATTAAATATAGATGAATCCTTACAGCTACAAAAGTAATTGATTTCTTCTTCTTTTGTTCTTTGATTAACAGACATCACAGCGGATGGGTTATTTTGGCTGCTATTACTTCAAGAGCTGCTGCTGATCGTGACGCGGATCTGACACGCATCGTGTTTTCTCACAACCTTTATATATATAATTGTGCCTTAATATGAAATGATATACAGCACGCCATCGCATTTGTGCATGTAACCCGAAGAGCACGTGCTACCAGCACAGTATAACAGCTGACAGGATAGGAAAATTCATTTTTACTGATATATGGCCTGACAACATCTCATCTGACCGCAGTTTACTGATGAAGCTCCTCGTCACCTGTACCGTTTCTGCACTTATTTGTCTGGCGAGTGGTGTGCGAAACTGAAAAGTCTCCCGTTTGATGTGGTCATCTGCGACTAAATAAATGCACGTGCACTCAACAACCGTGCTGCAGCTCAGTTTCAGGGTCTTGGCAATCTTCTTATAGCCTACACCATCTTTATGTAGAGAAACTTTTTTTCAGATCCTCAGAGAGTTATTTGCCATGAGGTGCCATGTTGAACTTCCAGTGACCAGTATGAGAGAGTGAGAGCGATAACACCAAATTTAACACACCTGCTTCCCATTCACACCTGAGACCTTGTAACACTATCGAGTCACATGACACCGGGCAGAGAAAATGGCTAATTGGGCCCAGTTTGGACATTTTCACTTAGGGGTGTACTCACTTTTGTGGCCAGTGGTTTAGACATTAATGGCTGTGTGTTGAGTTATTTTGAGGGGACAGCAAATTTACACTGTTATACAAGCTGTACACTCACTACTTTACATTGTAGTGAAGTGTCATTTTCAGTGTTGTCACATGAAAAGATATAATAAAATATTTACAAAAATGTGAGGGGTGTACTCATTTCTGTGAGATACTGTATATACTGTATATATACACACACACACATACATACATATATATATATATATATATATAGAGAGAGAGAGACAGATAGATAGATAGATAGATAGATATATAGATCGATAGTTAGATAAAGTCTTTTTAAACTTTCTAACTGAAGTGCACATATATAAACGATGATAAACAATGATGGCGCTGGTGTACGTGGCATGCCGTCTCTCTGCTCTATCCTGGTTGCTTTTTATGACTGTTTTAGTAACACTGTTTATACATGATGCTACCTGCGCACTGATCTATGATCGCCATACACTTTTAAATATTCAAAGCTCGTATGAGAAATTTTTTAAAGAAGGAAGAGGTGAGCTGCAACTCCCTACTACTAAGCCGCAGCTGATTATTCCCACCTGGCTGAAACACGAGCCCTGGCCTCCTGTGGAAAAGAAACGTCACCATCGCGAAAGCGGGGAGGAAAGTTGGTGAAACTTAAAGCCTACCTGGTCTCTCTTCCGAGAACGCCTTGTCCAGTGGATGCGCTACTATGGGGATGGTGTGGCGGCCGGGTGTTATGTCGGCGCTCCGAGAACGTGATGCCGCGGTGGGTTCAGCCAGTGGAACCGGCAGGCCCCATGGTGACCTGTCTTCAGCGTACCCTGTATCTCCATTGGAATGGAGTTCATTTACAGAATCTTCGCCCTGTACCCTGTGGCTCGCAGCAGTTTCACGACGCCTTGGTGGATGATACGGGACCAGCGATCAGGTTGGCGCTGATTAACGTCCGTTCATTGAGAAACAAGACTTTCATTTTAAATGAGTTCATTAGAGCCCGTAATTTAGATTTTTTATTTATCACTGAAACATGGTTAACCGCTGGGGATATGTCTGTTTTTGGAGAAGTGGCGCCAAGTAATTTTGCAGTTTTTAATACTCCCTGAGAAACGGGAAGGGGAGGTGGTGTGGCCTCTATTTTTAAGGATACTTATATTTGCACTAGACTCAAATTTGAGGTTTTCTCAAGTTTTGAACTCCAAGTCTTTGAATTGCAGCTGTCAGCTCCTGTGCTATGTGCTGTTGTCTATCGACCACCTGGATTTAATAAGAATTTTATTCCAGAGTTGTCTATGTTTTTAATGGACATTGTCGTGAGATATGACAAAATATTAATATTAGCGGACTTTAACATACACATATGCTGTCCGACAAACTCCTTTTCAAAGGATTTTTTAAATCTCATTGATTCTGTTGGCCTTCAGCAAATGGTTAATGGTTCTACTCATACCTATGGTCACACGCTGGATTTGATTCTATCACTTGGTTTATCAGTCAGTGACATTATCATAGATGATCTCCTGGTGGCTGATCACAATCCTGTTCTATTTACGGTCTTCCTTCGATGTCAGCCGAAGAAAGCTTGTGTCATAAAGAGGTTGGCTCGTTCGATAAAGCCAACTACATATGTGGATTTTAATGAAACTTTTATGGCTTCTCTGCAGAATATAAAAATGGACCTCTTATCACCTTACCTTAGCGTGGAGGAGGCGGTAAATAGTTTTAATTCTGTTTGCCTGGATACACTAGATCAAGTGGCGCCTCTAAGGCAGGTGCATAGAAAGCACAAATCAGCTCCATGGTTAAATGAATATATCAGGTCCCTAAGAAGGGATTGTAGAAGATGTGGACGGAAATGGAAGAAAGATAAACTACAAATCTCTTATGAAATCCTGAAAGAATCGTTGTCTAAATTTCAACGGGCTGTGAAATCTGCTAGAACAAGCTATTTTGCAAATGTTATTGAGAAAAATCACCAAAATCCACGAGTTCTTTTCTCAACGATTAACTCTGTTTTGAACCCTAAATTAGAGGTGTCCGCCGATACGTCTGAAGAATTATGTGAAAGTTTTTTAAATTTTTTTGTCAGTCAAATATCAGAAGTTCGAAATAATATTCAGCAGTGTGCATATGTGCCTTTGAATGCACCAGAGACCCCTGCTATACTATCTGAACTTGAGCCTATCTCTATATTCACTCTTAATGATATTATTTTTAAATTGAAAGCTACATCTGCCCCCCAAGACATTATTCCGACAACTTTGTTAAGGCAAATTATCGGCTCGGTTGGTCCATATATAGTTTCTATAATAAATAAACGCTTACTCCTAGGGATCGTTCCCGAGTACTGCAAACACGCTGTAGTTCAGCCCTTGTTGAAAAAAGAAAATCTGGATAAGAGCGTTCTTTGCAATTATAGACCAATCTCTAAACTTCCATTTCTGGCTAAGATTTTAGAGAAAAGTGTCCTTATTCAACTGGAGTCATTTCTTGATGATAATGATATCTGTGAAGTGTTTCAGTCAGGTTTTAAGAAGCACCATAGCACAGAAACTGTATTATTAAAGGTTTTTAATGACATTTGTTTGGCAGCCGATCAAGGGGATATGACTGCACTTTTGCTTTTAGACCTCACAGCAGCGTTTGACACAATTGACCATCATATTCTCATTTCCCGACTTGAAACTTGGGTAGGCATCTCTGGAAATGCCTTAAACTGGTTTAAGTCCTATCTGTTAAATAGAAGTTTTTCTGTTTGTTTGGGTGAGTGTACATCAACTTCCTCACCTTTATCATGTGGTATTCCTCAAGGGTCTGTTTTAGCACCGCTCCTCTTCTCACTCTATATGCTCCCTTTAGGTTCGATCCTGCGTAAATACTGTGTGTCCTTTCACTGTTACGCAGACGATACTCAACTATATGTACCATTTAAGTCAAGTGATTACACTGCCATGGAAAGATTGCTGGCTTGTCTTAATGATGTCAAGGCATGGATGTCTATGAACTTTTTGAGCCTAAATGAATCGAAAACGGAATTGATTGTCTTTGGTCCCTCTGAACCTGATAATGCGTCTCAAACTAAGTTGGGTCCCTTGAGCCAAGTTAGGAAATATCATGTAAATAATTTGGGGATGATTTTTGATAGCGCACTTACATTTGACAAGCAGATAAATGAAATCGTCAGAAAAAGTTTTTTAAACTGAGGATGACTTCTAAGATTAAACCTTTTTTATCCCAGAAAGATCTGGAAAAAGTTATTCATGCGTTCATCATTTCGAGATTAGATTATTGCAATTCATTATATTATGGCACTCAAAATAAAGTTTTAGACAGATTGCAGATGGTCCAAAATGCATCTGCAAGATTGCTCACAGGCACGTAAATTAGATCACATTACCCCGGTGTTAAAAGCATTGCATTGGTTGCCCATTTCTTTTAGGATTAACTATAACATTTTATTATTTGTTTTTAAATCGCTACACGGTTTAGCTCCTTCTTATATTGCTGATCTAATCAAGGAACAAAGGACAACGAGATCCTTACGATCCCAATCACAGAAACTTCTTGTTGTTCCTCGGTCTAAGTTGAAATCTAGAGGGGATCGTGCGTTTGTGGTCGCCGCCCCTAAATTATGGAACAGCTTGCCGCTTTATATTAGGGACGTACCGACACTTGGTCAGTTTAAGAGCCATTTAAAAACATAGCTTTTTATGATAGCGTTCGATCTAAGATAAGTGCGAAGGTTGCTAGTGTTATATAGGGTTTTTCTGATCTTACTTAAAATGTATTATGATTGTTCTAAGGTCTCTGCTATACTATTCATTTAGATGGATATGATCCCTTTTAAATGTTGTCTCTTGCTCATTGTGTTACTGTTTGTACAGCACTATGGTCAACGTTGTTGTTTTTTTCAGTGCTTTAGAAATAAACTTGAATTTGAATTTAAATGAATGTGCACAATGAGTTATTAGATATTAAAAAGCTAGTGCTTAAGCACTGGTTTCAAAGCAGTAATGTTTTTATGAGAGGTGGTCTGTGATTGGTCAGGATTTGCGCACCTGTATTTGGCTGTTCTGGCAGGCCAGGTGAAGCGGGGTGGCACTCTGATTGTTGCGGGCGTTGATATTGGCACCGTGGCGGGTGAAGAGAGACACTAGAGCTGTGTGTCCGTGCAGCGCCGCCACATGGAGTGGAGTGAAGCCGTCAGCACTGCTGTTCACACCCACACCGTCCGGCTGCAGATGGGCTGCTTTCTGTACACACACAGACTCACAATTACCACAAAATGCTTCTAAATTCATACATTTTAGATTATTAACCTACTTTTGTAGATTATATCAGAAACTGACTGCCTGGGCGCTAGGGCTGTCAAAATGGCTGAAAAACTAAATTCAAATTAAATCAATATTATCAATAATATTAATATTAGTAATAATAAATATTATCAATATTCAAATTATATTCAAATTTTAAGAAGGTATAATTTAAGTTAGGGAGGAAAAAAAAGCTTTTGGCTTCTCTCCTTGGGCCACAAGAGGGCGCATCGAGCAAAATATTACTAATGCACATTTTATTCAAAGCAATAAAATAACAACTATCTTTGAAAAAAGTGCATAATGTTTAAATAATGTTTATAAACCAAATATAATTACTTAAGTTGCTTAAACAATTAATAGTGCCTTGTTTAATACAAAGGACCAAAAACTAATACTTTTTTTCATTTAAAACATGTGATGCTGTGGGATGAAAAAAAAAAAAATCCATAAAGTTTTGAGACATGTTTTTTAAAAGTTGAACTTGCATTAATTTTACATGGCTTTCTAAACATGCAGCTCCCTTGTGCGAGATGAGTGCAACGGTGATAGATGATGTCCTTCTGTTCTGTGTGAACAGCTTGGTTTGGCCGTAAACAAGATCTTCTCCGCATTGATGTTCTCTTTTTACGCAATATTTTGAATGAACAACGCAGCAGCGCCACATCTAGTGGGTTCAGATGGATAGGCTAACAAAACACTTACATCGTCATCGCATCTAGTGTGCCATTGATAAGGCTGCCTGACGCACACCTAACATTCATATGCAACGTTTTTGCATTTGAATGTGGATTTTTATTTTAAATTCTACAAATATTAGAAATTCAAATTTTTATTTGACAGCCCTACTGGGTGCTAATCCAAAACATTCTTCGATTACATTAATTGTGTTGAGAACTTAGTGTGTAAAATGTATTTGTTCTACATTTTATTAATGTAATAATAAGTATTGTAATAATATAATGTCATTTAAAAAAAAACAAAAAACAAAAAACCTGAAGGCTACTGTTTTGATTTATTATTTATTCATAATTATTAATTTGCATAAAATGTATAAAAGTGTTAAATGAGTGTGTTCCGACCTTCTGTGCAGGTTCACAGCTGGGGCACTGACACAGAGGATGGCACAACTCTGTCTTAACTGGCACTGAATCTTCCTCTTCCTCCGGCTCCTCATCCAGCCAATCCAAAAGATAACGCACCTAAAACACACACACACACACACACACACACACAAAAACAATACTGTCATTCTGTGTTGTTGTTGTTGTTATTATTATTATTATTATTAAAGCAAGATTAAAGCAAGACAGAATGCTCTTTAACAAGGTTTATGTGAGCTCAAATGAGCTCACCATCTGCACATCTCCATCAGCCACGGCTCTCAACAACTTCTCCACCTGTTCACCAAACACAGGAAAGAGAAAACATAACATAGCTGGGTGTCTGCAAGTAAAAATTACAACAATTTTCTCCAGGCACATTAATTGTTAAGTGATTATATGATGATAAAATGACAATTTTAACTTTCATTTTTAGTTATTTTTGGTGCTGAATTTCCGTCTGAGCAAAGCTTGAGAGTTTGAACGCTTGAAAAATTTAAGACATAAATATTAGTATTGTATTTTGGTGCTTAATTTTGCTCAATAAGGGCTTATTTGATCTCATCTTGTCTTGTAAGAGGAGAAGTGTAATGCTGTGATCTGTCCTCCAGATGGTGCTGCTGTACCTCTTTGTGTCGGGTGCGTTCGGTCTCCGGCGGTGTGGCCTCAACACTCAGTGAAGACATGCTGGACATAGATGAATGCCTGCTGCTGCAGTCAGACGGCAGAGGAGAGCGACTCGGAGACTGAAAAAAGAAATGGAGACTACAGTCTATCAAAAGGTCTGCTGCTAAAATACTTTCTCTGTAAAGATTCTCCAGGTCAGCACAAAATAGTCCAGTACAGTATTTGCCTTTCTCTGTTGCTCAAGACGTTTTGCAACTTGTCAGAATGGGTTCAACGGTTGAGACATAGATATATTACATCTAAGGGGTTTGGCAGACAAAAAAAGTTTGGGAACTCCTGATCAAGAGAAATTAATCTAACTGACAATATATTTGAACAAGACATTTTAAACTCACCTCAAATCCACTTTCCCTTTTACTGGAGTCATTGTGTCTGCGCTCCAACAATGACAGAATCTACAACACAGATAATACAACATCATTCACAAAATTATTTCTTGCTGACAGTAAAACGAACAGTTTGCTCCATGATTGTAGGTGTGAGATGCCGTTAAAGGCATGTAACTCTAACCTTGGAGTTGAGGGCACAGTGTAATGGAGTCTCCTTGGCTTTGTTGTGGATGAGGGTTGAAGCTCCATTCTCCAAGAGCACCTCCATGATGCCCTCGTAACCCCAGCGAGCTGCGATGTGCAGTGGCGTGTCTCCCTTATCGTTCTGGACGTTCAGTCGACAGGAGTGGAGGTCGAAATACAGCAGCGCCTTCACACACTGAGACACACATTCACATCAAGAACGAAACATCGACATTACATACATCTCTACAGTCCATCACAGTAACAATTTTTAAGATGCAAAATAACCCACTTGTAAGCTAAATGTTTACAAGTGTATTTTCTTCTATCAAAGGGGTCATGAACTGAGAAACCAAAATTCCCTTGATCTTTTGACATATAAGAGTGAAGGGTGAAGTGAAGGGCATAAAAAAAAAAGGACTGGAAAGCAGCCAACATTGCTGCCTGTTTAGCCCCGCCCACTTATTCTACATTGCAGCCTGTTTAGCCCGCCCACTGATCTACATTGCAGCCTGTTTAGCCCGCCCACTGATCTACATTGCAGCCTGTTTAGCCCCGCCAACTGATCTACATTGCAGCCTGTTTAGCCCGCCCACTGATTCTAAATTGCTGCCTGTTTAGCACCACCCACTGATTCTACATTGCTTCTTTTGGACTGTTAAACAAAAACACCCGCCCATTGCCATTATAAAGCGTGAAAGAGCCAGGACAATTTTTAATAAAATCCGATTGGATTCATCTGATAGAAGATAGTCATATACACATAAGGATGCCTTACAGGTGCAGTAGGAGATCTTGGAAACTTTAGCCTGATAGCACTGAATACGAACATCCCACACTCCCTGCAATCGCCGTCCAAAGCCACGTCCCCTGAACGGAGGGCACAAGGACTGGAATTGAACTGCTGGGCTACATCATGTATCATTCACCGGTGAGAAAGCTTTATAGCACAGTTAGTAAAAGTACTACAATACCAGGAAGGAAGATCGGGTTGTTGATGTTTGTCTGCCATTCTCTCGCTCTGTCTGTAATAGCGTACGTGAACGCGCTGATGATGTATCCTGTCTGCGCAAACAGGGTGCTGTTTCTGAAGACAACCACCTACTGCACCTTTAAGGGTGAGTAAATCACGGGCTAATTTAAAATTTCCAGTGAACTGACATTTGAATGAAGATCCAGACCGCGTCAGTAAGAACTCGACCCTTTGTTCACATTTTACCGCGGATTCGTTTCTAAACAAGGCACAATTCGACACGGGATTTTCAGATAGACTGAAACTAAAAGGAGATGCTGTGCCAACTATACTTGATCCGACAGTAATGTTTTCATCTGTTTTCATTACGTGATCACTATTGCTTTGTCTGTTAAACAGATCGTTTGATTATGAGTATTTCTGTATTTTATACCTAAATCATAGGAAAGAAAGAAAGAAAAATAACTTACATCTTCATGCCCGTACATGCAGGCCAGGTGTAGAGGGGTGTTTCCATTGTTATCCTGAGCATCTGTGTTTGCCTTATAATGCAAAAGCAGCAGCTACAAGAGCAAACAGAAGATCAATGAAACAACAAACGAGGGACACTGTGATAAGATTCATTTTAATTATGCGAGTAATGCGAGTGATGTTGGATATTAGAAACTAGTTGCACAGTTTTGTAACTCTGTCCATCACAGCTACAAATCTACAACATCATAATTAGCATGAGCGAGGTTAAGTTCTGACCGTGACTCCCTGGAAGCCCTTCTGGCAGGAGAGGTGCAGCGGTGTGAGTGCATGATAATCGGTGGCGTTCACCACAGCTCCCTTTGACACCAGCAAATCAATCAGCAGGGACTGACCTGATCACAAGCACAACACAGGAAAACAAGCCACACCATTTATTCGTCAACTTTGTTAAAGCTACAGATTCATAAGGTAGCGTTTTTTTTAAAAAAAAAAAAAAAATACAACAAAATCTAACCCATTATAAAATACCAGATATGATGTGGAGAAAAACCAAAAACAAAACCCTAATAAAACAAAACAAACCAAAACCGGAAAAAGTAAACAAACTGAACAAAAACAAAGTAAAACAAAAACCAAACATAAACCAAATAAAGTAGTAAACAATAAAATATATATTTATATAAACAAAAACTAAACAAAAAAAGACAATACAAAACCCCAAATAAACCAAACAAAACCCCAAAACAAAATAAACAAACAAAAAACTAAACTAAATTAAGTCAATGCTCACCACAAATAGCAGCAACATGTAGAGGAGTATAGCCTTGGTCATCCCGAGAGAATGGAGTGACTATGGACGGGTCGTTTAACCTCCTAAACCAAGACAGACAAGCAAAGCAATACTTTAATAAATACTGAGGAAAGTAGGCCTACATTCAAACCGCATGTTTTCTAATATGGTCAGCCTGTGGTGGTTATCAGCCCAACACACCATTGGTATTACTGTATCAAACCGAATTCGATGGTAAAGTTGAAGAGACAGACAGTTGTGATAAAGATTGTAGCGCAAAAAAAAAATAAAACATAAAAAAATAAATAGTTTATACGATTTCAAGTCTTTTATTTATTTAATAAAATGGCTTGTATGAAGAACAGGTAAGTGCTGTCTAAAATAAATTAATGCAACATTTCAGACCACGGACCCACTTTATATTAAGTGTCCTTTACTACTATGTACTTACATTTAAATTGATCATTAGATACAACACACTTACATGTTTTTACATTTGAAAATAGCATCCAGTAATTACATCTGTAATTATTATTATTTTTTGTAGTTAAATCTCTAATTATACTGTTGACCCTACCTCCGCCCCTTAAACCTAACCATACCACCAAACCTGTCCCTAATCTTAACCGTATCCCCCCTCAATAGCAGCGAAAGTGTTTTGCAATTTAACGTGAACACAATAGGTACATTATACCTAACAATTCATTATTTTATTATTAGGTACATAGTATTCACCTAAGATGCCTAATAGACACCTAATATAAAGTGGGACCCAGATCATTTTAAAAACTCCTCTGCATTTATTGTGTGGATGATGTATATAATGTTTGTCAGCACTGACCCTGAGATGTGGCGGTCACAGGCGTCACAGGAACAGAGTGGGTGACATAACTTCCTCCCGTCGTCCTCATTCTCACTCTCGCTCAGCAAACGCTTCACCTCAGCCTCATTTCCACTCACAATGTGCTGCCCATACACACACACACACACATACGTAGTATCAATTCATCTTATTCAACATTGTATAAAATATACATGCATACATACACACACACACACACACATATATATACATATACAGGTGCAATTAGAATGTGCATATACATATATACACATATACATATACTAAATAAATTAGAATGTCGTGGAAAAGTTCATTTATTTCAGTAATTCAACTCGAATTGTGAAACTCGTGTATTAAATAAATTCAATGCACACAGACTGAAGTAGTTTAAGTCTTTGGTTCTTTTAATTGTGATGATTTTGGCTCACATTTAACAAAAACCCACCAATTCACTATCTCAACAAATTATAATATGGTGACACGCCAATCAGCTAATCAACTCAAAACACCTGCAAAGGTTTCCTGAGTCTTCAAACTGGTCTCTCAGTTTGGTTCACTAGGCTACACAATCATGGGGAAGACTGCTGATCTGACAGTTGTCCTGAAGACAATCATTGACACCCTTCATAAGGAGGGTAAGCCACAAGCATTCATTGCCAAAGAAGCTGGCTGTTCACAGAGTGCTGTATCCAAGCATGTTAACAGAAAGTTGAGTGGAAGGAAAAAGTGTGGAAGAAAAAGATGCACAACCAACCGAGAGAACCGCAGCCTTATGAGGATTGTCAAGCAAAATCGAGTCAAGAATTTGGGTGAACTTCACAAGGAATGGACTGAGGCTGGGGTCAAGGCAGTTGTCGTATTCCTCTTGTTAAGCCACTCCTGAACCACAGACAACGTCAGAGGTGTCTTACCTGGGCTAAGGAGAAGAAGAACTGGACTGTTGCCCAGTGGTCCAAAGTCCTCTTTTCAGATGAGAGCAAGTTTTGTATTTCATTTGGAAACCAAGGTCCTAGAGTCTGTAGGAAGGGTGGAGAAGCTCATAGCCCAAGTTGCTTGAAGTCCAGTGTTAAGTTTCCACAGTATGTGATGATTTGGGGTGCAATGTCATCTGCTGGTTTTGGTCCATTGTGCTTTTTGAAAACCAAAGTCACTGCACCTGTTTACCAAGAAATTTTGGAGCACTTCATGCTTCCTTCTACTGACCAGCTTTTTAAAGATGCTGATTTCATTTTCCAGCAGGACTTGGCACCTGCCCACACTGCCAAAAGCACCAAAGGTTGGTTAAATGACCATGGTGTTGGTGTGCTCTCACCAGACCTGAACCCGATAGAGAATCTATGGGGTATTGTCAAGAGGAAAACGAGAAATAAGAGACCAAAAAAATGCAGGAGGTCACTGTCAAAGAAACCTGGGCTTCCATACCACCTCAGCAGTGCCACAAACTGATCACCAACATGCCACGCCGAATTGAGGCAGTAATTAAAGCAAAATGAGCCCCTACCAACTATTGAGTACATATACAGTAAATTAACATACTTTCCAGAATGCCAACAATTCACTAAAAATGTTTTTTTTTTTTTATTGGTCTTATGAAGTATTCTAATTTGTTGTGAATTGGTGGGTTTTTGTTAAATGTGAGCCAAAATCATCACAATTAAAAAAAACAAAGACTTAAACTACTTCAGTCTATGTGCATTGAATTCATTTAATACACGAGTTTCACAATTCGAGTTGAATTACTGAAATAAATGAACTTTTCCACGACATTCTAATTTATTGAGATGCACCTGTATATTTTGTTCGTCTTAACTAATATAAGGTTTTACTTCCTGTTCTTGCGGCAGTCAAAAATAAGGCTCAAATAAGGCTATGATATCTCAGTTATCAATTACGAGAAACAGTTTTTGGTTTTGCAGGAAAGCTCTTACTAGGAGTACTAAATATAATATTTCTTCCTGTGGTGTTCACAGGAAGTGGCCAATAAAGTTGAAACTGGTTTCACAAAGAGGGCAGGCATTATAGCGGTCTCACCTCAAACAGCTGGTCTATAGATGTAGCATTCTGGGACAGCAGGTCCACCTTCTGGCTGAAGGACAGTCGATCTCCTGACCCCTGCGGAACACAGCGCACATTCACAAACATGCAGCTATGGGAGGTGTGTGAAGTATGTGTCAGTTCACATAATCTTGAATGCATGTGACTATCGAATGCACTGGGACATTTTCTCATGACCACGTGGTCTACAAAGCCACTTTTCACAGCTGAGAAGCTCTGCTTACACACTATAAACGAAAACAAACTACTAGTGGCTTTATAAATCAGGTTCAGTTTCTAAGAAATTGCCACAGCATTTCTGAGATTAGGCACCTTTCTTTAAGCCTATTGGACAAATATTGGACTAAATGTTCAAACCCTGCTGTGGTTTATCACAGGACTTCAAACCAATTGCTCGATAACAATTAAAATGATAAATATTATAAATATATATATATTTTATAATAATATCAAAGCATGAGTAATTTTAACAATAACAATACTATTCATTTCAATTTTGATACTATTTAAACTAGGAATGCACCGAAGTGAAAATTCTTGGCCGAAGCTGAACCGAAGGCCGAAAACGGATTTGTGTTTTTTCCATTTTTTTCCACCATTGCATAAATTAAACAGCCAAAATGTGCTTTTTAAAAAAATCAATTACAAAACAACAATTTCAAAATATTTAACAATGAACGTTTTTTTTTTTTTACATTCTAGCAGATATTATACAATAAATAAATTATACAATAAAGCATAATTTAACCTAAAATTAGTAAGTTAGTTAAATAATAGTTTATGGCCATTTTTGAGACCCTCTTCTTGAATAAGGCATGTATTTTTTTTACTATACAGTAAAAAACTATTTTACTATTTTTACTATAAATGCAGCCTTGCTGAGCAGAAGAGACTTTACAACAGAAAACATTACAAATCTCTATGTGTGAATGTTATAATAAATGTATTCATAGAGCTGTTGTAATTATTATTATCATTATAATCGTCTTATTATTTTAAAGAACAACAGTAAAATTATAATACTAACATTTATGAATGTTGATGGAGTTCTTACTTTTTTCTGAGCTTTTATTTTGGCAGAAACCCGCACGAAGAACTCAGCGCTTCTTTTTGTTGACAACAGTAGATTTATAAATGATTCTCATTACAAATTTGGGAAGATGTTTGTCGACGTATCACACTGTCACATGCCTTGTAAAAATTCAGACAAATGTTTCAGAGCAACTGACGTGTAACACCGTTTCAGCACAGATTTTCTTCGCGCTTTGAACCCTGGCAAACAAGCAGATAGTACTGTCAGTGCAGCGCTGTACATAACGTTCTGCAGTTTGAGGCCATTTCACAATTTCAATCATCATACAGTAACCAGCAACAACCACCCTCCTCTTCTCATCCAAGACATGCGATGCAGCACTAAACAGTCTTTCGCTGTCGGTGCTTGTTATGATTTTTGCGTCTTTCTCGGACAGATTTAAATGCTTCCACACTGCAGACGTGTTTGCTGTATTATAAAGAGTGCGCGCTTCTCACTCTACGCAGGTTGCTATTTGATTGCATCACTATTTGATGCGACTACCAAATTGAGTTATTTTTCACGGCTTATTGCACTTGAATGGTTTAAAATAGTTTTTAAACCACACAACTTTAAAAAACACATGTAAACGATAACGTTTTGTGAGGGAGCAGAGCTACAACTTCACATTGAGCTAGGGCTGGGAGATATGGCCTACAATTAAAACTGATTTGAAACACTTCACCTTGGTTACGATTATTTTATTTTTTTATATATTTTTTTTATTTGCCCTCATATTTCCCCCCATATTAATAGGATAAAAAAACGAAATAACCAACATGGGACAATTACGTCGGTTAGAGTTTCTGAATTTCCATTTCGATTTCTTTTCGATTAATCGCCCAGCCCTACATTGAGCTCAACTAAGACTGAGACGATAATCAAAAAAATCTATAGGTTAACAAATATCGACTGGTTTATTGTGTCTGCTGGTATATTGGCCACTCCTACTTGTATTACAAGGAAAAGAGCAGGGTGCACATCCTGCTAAAGCTCTCTTTTGTTCCAGTTACACTTTATTTTAAGGTGTCCTTGTTAGAATGTAACTATGCATTTAAGTACTGAGTAATATTAATGAACTACATGTACTTACTATATAGTCGGGGTTCGGATTAAGGTTTGGTTTAGGGTTTACTTGCATGCAATTATGCATAATTTATTGTTATTATAATAGTAAGTACATGTAATATGTAACAAGAACACCTTAAAATAAAGTGTTATCGTTGTTCCTTTAACCTCGTTGCAGTATTCTGAGGAGGATTCAGTCCACTAGTTGTTGGATTATCATCACTAATAGAACCTGAACCAAAACGTGACTGTCTCACTCTCAACGATTGTTACCGCAGCCGTATCTCTTACCAGAGCGCTCTGGGTGAGGTTTCCCTGGCTGATGTACTCCACCGCAGCCTCAAACGACGTGAGACAGTAACTCAGCTCATCCTTACTGGACTTACGGAAGCGGAAGTTCTTTATGTAACTCAGATTCGCCATCCTGAAGAAAATATCAGAATATTAGCATTCTGCATACACAATGAAGCTCTCAACAGACCGTTAAAGATTTATAATTAACAAGTCACTGCTCTTGTAACTGTGCTGCAGACAACACAGCACACGACTCACCAGTTAGGGATTTCTGTTTTGATTAGCAGATAGAGAATGACTAGCAGGAGATCATCAGCACACACGGCCTCAATGCTCACTGCTGAAAGACACACAGACGGTTAAATCACTGTGATGAGCTGAGTGTCTGCTACATAATGCACACACATCACAAGAGCTTTTCAGAAACTGTCAATCTGAGTGTTCAGTCCACCAAACTGCAATGCTACAGTGAGTGCTTCATGGGAAGAAATAGATGCTGGGTTTGGGGAAATATGCAAGATTTTCATCTTCAGTTTATTCAAAGTTTTGTGGCAGCATTTAAGTAACATGCGATTAAGCACAACTGCACTGTATATTCTGCTTCAGAATAAATAAATAACAGATTGCAATTCTAACCAAAAAAACTATTTTTGTTTTTTTGTTTTCCAGTTGTTTTAGTTTAATTAATGAAGGACACTAATACTTTATTGTTTGAGCATCTAACAATTCTAACAATTTTGTTGCACACTGAATGTTTAAAAAATGAATCAAAAAGTGAAAACAAACAAATCCTGTGCAAGCTGCCATTTTTGGTTCTATCTCTATGGATGAATCTCTCACAATGCATGTATGTATGTATGTAGTGTTTCCCCTAGGTTAAGGCTTTCTGGACTCCTTTTTAATGGTTAAATTACATTTTATTAATCAAAAAGCATGTCTAATTAATTAAAATCATGAAACTTAAACAATTTAACATCAATTTATTAAAAGGTTAACAAAAATTACATGTTTAGGGCCCATAGCAATGTTTTATTTTTTCCAACTTTGTTTTATTGTTACCAAATTCTGTGTTTTAGCATGTCTAATTATTTGAAAGTATAAAAACAAGTTACATTTTTTCTTACAATAGCCTGATGATTTCCCCCCTCAGAAATTCTGTGTTGTGTATTTACATTTTTAAGGCATAAAACATTAATTTAATCTTTTAATTAATGAAAATTAAACTAATTAATTTTTTGAAAAATAAAGGGGATTTGATATTACAATTAAAACACTGAAGGAATATTGTATGATTATTAATTAAAAATAAGGTTTTAATAATTTTAGTAGTAGTAACCCATTACGTACATTCTACTGAACAATAGTAATATATTTCTGCCACAGTGTCTTCAAGTTAAACCAAACTTTTATTTTGACGGGCTGCCGTGAATACCTTTACATTTCTGTGTGTATATGATATGAGGATAGTTTTACTCAAATGAAACGGTCAAATGCTCATGAAGTGATTCTCAGAACAGTTCTGAAGATGTTGTCCCCCCTATTATAATGGCAGGGGAAACATTGTGTATGCACGACTCGAATTCTGGAAATGTTGGGAGTTTTTTTTTAAATTTGAATAAAATGAAATCTAAAAGACTTTCAAATCACATGAGCCAATATTTTATTCACAATAGAACATAGATAACATTACAAATGTTTAAACTGAGAAATTTTAAACTTTTATCCACTAAATGAGCTCATTTCAAATTTGATGCCTCCTACAGGTTTCAAAAAAAGTTTGTACGGGGGCAACAAAGGGCTGAAAAAGCAAGACATTTTGAAAAGATTCGGCTGGGAGAACATCTAGCAACTAATTAAGTTAATTGACATCAGGTCTGTAACGTAAAAGGGATGTCTTAGAGAGGTGGAGTCTCTAAGAAGTAAAGATGGGCAGAGGCTCTCCAATCTGTGAAAGAGTGTGTAAAAAGATTGTGGAACACCTTAACAACAACATTCCCCAATGTCAAAATGCAAAGGCTTTGCAAATCTCATCATCTACAGTGCATAACATGATCAAAGTTTCATAGAAATTGGAGAAATCTCTGTGCGTAAGGGAAAAGGCCGAAGACCTCTGTTGGATGCCCTCAGATGACACTGCATTACTCATTGGCATGATTCTGTCATTGACATTACTAAATGGGCCCAGGAATACTTCCAGAAACCACTGTCGGTAAACACAATCCGCCGTGCCATCTGCAGATGACAACTAAAGCTCTATCATGCAAAAAGGAAGCCATATGTGAGCATGGTCCAGAAGCGCCGTCGTGTCCTGTGAGCCAAGGCTCATTTAAAATGGACTGTTTCAAAGTGGAAAAGTGTTCTATGGTCAGACGAGTTCAAATTTGACATTCTTGTTGTAAATCACAGACACCGTGTCCTCCTGGCTGTTATCAGCGTTCAGTTCAAAAGCCGGCATCTCTGATGGTATGGGGGTGCATAAGTGCATATGGTATGGGCAGCTTGCATGTTTTGGAAGGCACTATGAATGCTGAAAGGTATATAAAAGGTTTTAGAGCAACATATGCTCCCCTCCAGATGACGTGCATTTCAGCAGGACAATGCAAAACCACATACTGCAGCTATTACAAGTCAAGTCAAGTCACCTTTATTTATATAGCGCTTTTTACAATACAGATTGTGTCAAAACACTTAACAGTATCAAATTGGAGGATAAAGTGTAAGTAATGTACAAGATTATTACAACAGCATGGCTTCGTAGTAGAAGAGTCCAGGCGCTGAATTGACCTGCCTGCAGTCCAGATCTTTCACCTATAGAGAACATTTGGCGCATCATTACACGAAAAACACGTCAAAGATGACCACGAACTCTTCAGCAGCTGGAAACCTATATCAGGCAAGAATGGGACCAAATTCCAACACCAAAACTCCAGAAACTCATAACCTCGATGCCCAGACGTCTTCAAACTGTTTTGAAAAGAAGAGGAGATGCTACACCATGGTAAACATGCCCCCGTCACAACTATGTTGAGACCTGTAGCAGGCATCAAATTTGAAATGAGCTCATTTTGTGCATAAAATTGTAAAAATGTCTCAGTTTAAACATTTGTTATGTTATCTATGTTCTATTGTGAATAAAATATTGGCTCATGTGATTTGAAAGTCTTTTAGTTTTCATTTTATTAAAATTTAAAAAACGTCCCAACATTTCCGGAATTCGGGTTGTATGCATGTATGTATTTATTTTCTGTAAAGAAGATAAGCCTTTTTTAGGAGCATTGCTTACATTACTATCATGGCAATTAGCCCTTAATAAAATGATTAGGTTCAATTTAATTCTGCATAAATAAAATACAGTACAGCAATTATTATTATTATTATTATTATTATAGCAGTGTTCATTTCGTTGATGAATAATTTGTCAATTTTCGTCAACAACATTTTTTCAAAACTCTTTTTGAACGACAAAAATTATGACAAATTAGACAAATAATCTATTGAAATATACGTCAAAGAATAAAAACGAGACGAAAATGTTAGGGAGGGACGATTTGGGAAGAGATTCATTCAAAATGAATCTGCTGCATAGGAGGTTAGATGCGAACATATGAACCGGCGGGACATAAGCTAAAATACACTTGCTGCACGGTGCATAAAACGTAAAAAAAAAAGTCAATATGTGGGAGTAAGAGAAGAGCAGGCATATGGATAAATCTGACGACGCAAGAAAGAACTCAATTCGGTCCGGTTTTCTGAGCGCAGACTCTGAAGCATACACACACAGAAAGTGCGTCTCACAGTGCGCAAGTACGCTTTCACGTCGCATGAACGGAGAAATATACACAAAATGATGTCGAAATGTCCGTTTTGACGAGTACGCACATAAACACAGTTGATTCTGCTTAAGTGAACGTAAAAAGTAGGGAGAACATGTATCAGTACATTGCATCCGTGCATTCGGTTTTAAAGGGACAGCAGCCTAATTTAGTCACTATTGTCCGAGTCATTGATGTTAATCAAGCAACAAAAGAAAGACAGAAAATCACTCACTGCTCTTGACTGAATCACTTTAGTAGCCCTAAAGATTAATCTAATTTTATTTATAGAAATAAATATGTCTGCTTGAAAGAATGAAGAATATGGTAAACAAGTTGTTATAAAGAATGCATAATTAGCCTATATAACCATTGGTATTTCATTAAAAAGAAGACCATGTTCTTGTTCTTTATGAGAAGTGGTTTTATTTAATTTTAACAAAGGCATGTTGTGCGTCACCGCAGTTAAATCACAGTCTATAACGATAAAACCTTAATATCAAACCTATATAATGAGTTCGGAAATTTTAGAGAAATGCTTAATAAATGCACTAAACCCATTAGATTTTAGCCGACTAAATTTGCTGTAGATTTAGTCGACTAAAACTAGACTAAAACTAAAAACAATTCAGATGACTAAAATATGACTAAAACTAAATGGCATTTTAGTCAAAAGACTATGACTAAAACTAATTAAAAATTTGCTGTCAAAGTTAACACTGTATTATAGTGATGAGTAATATTAATTTATATTATGGTATTAATAAAATAAAATAATGCCTGGACATATTACAAAGAATTGTCAACAAGGCTAAATAAGGCATAATATGTGTGCTTAATAAAATATTTCCTGAAGAAAACAAGCACTGAACAAGATAAAAATGGACAGAACCTCTTGTGCCAGACCTACACAGTTTTTCTGTCTGCCTTCAGTGCCTTATTTTAGCAAAATTGGGAAAATGACTAAACAAGCTGCTTGACAAACATACATTAGGAGAGCATTCCTCTAGTTTAAACATACTGGAGGTGTTGTTGTTCTGCCAGGGCTCTGCCTCATGAGAACTAAAGACTGGGGTGAAACAGAGGCCTAACTGTTCGGGAATGAGCGTACGCTGTCTAATCCAGTTACAGGAGCCGTGCAGAAGCAGTCCGGTTAGCAAGAGGACATTTTGACAAACCCACACACACACACACACACACACAATGATAGAAAGGAAGGTTTGTGGTCACAACACCTGTATCTCGTCGTCTGGTTGATTGCATGATGGTTAAAATAACCTTCCTTATGCAGAGCAGTTTCTGCTGGGGAGACGTACAGATGTTCAGCTGACTCAACTCCCGCTTAGCACGAGGAATATTTATACTACATAAGAGAAAAGTGACAAATAATCACTAGATCATTTAATACTCTTGCATAGTCTCTATACTCTTTTCAAAACGCTTGTTTTAAATAACAGACATTTTGGTACAGTAATGCCAGATTTTTGTCTGTCATTTTGCATGTCTCTGTGATATTCTGGACTCAGATCCTTACTTCAATGTTAGTCTACAGCTCTCTAATAACGAACAATAGTAGTAGTGATTTGGCTTAGCAAACTTTAATTAAAAACACCTAGTGATAGAACGGCTCACCTGAACTCTGACTTCACACCAAGCTCTTTCTGCTGCAGTTCCTGTAAGGACCGTGTTGTTTTGTTGAACACCGCATCCTGTCAAGATAAACAGCACTTTAATAAAGGGAAATAATGCGTTTTACAGCAGCCATACAGATCATTACAACATTTAAATAAATAAATAATTAAACAAACAAACATTATGTAGTATAAACACACTCATTAATGTGAAAATGAGTTAATTAATGGTAAATCAGTACCCGACTTGCTTCAAGAGTCCCCACATAACTAAAGAGTAGATCATGGATGCCATGATGTATGTACATCTGAAAATGGAGGAAAGAAATGATAAACAAATTTGTCAAAGTTATACGTTTAAAAGATAGAGAACAACAAAGCGGTGCATTTTTAACTGACCTCCACTGCTTGTTTGAGTAGAGTCAT
Source organism: Onychostoma macrolepis (assembly GCF_012432095.1). NCBI lineage: Eukaryota > Metazoa > Chordata > Actinopteri > Cypriniformes > Cyprinidae > Onychostoma > Onychostoma macrolepis. Next base: position 21,617,535 of record NC_081179.1, read on the forward strand.
TTGTATCTCCTGTCTCGCCAAAATCTTCTGAAATTGAGACATTGTACATAATAAGCTACAATTCAGTTAAGAATCAGTATTACAGTTTTTTAAAGTATTGAAGTTCATAAAACTGCTTACCAGGCGAGAGTCCCTCAACAGCAACTGAAGACATTTTGTGTAAAGGGTATTTACAGAGTCCTGAAGGATCGGGTGAGAAAAAGAAATCAATAATAAAATGACCTTAAATACAAAGAGTTATATAGAGTGTGATTTTTTTTCCTGGTAATACAATAAACTGTATCTGACTTTTGGAGCTTCTGTCTGGGCAGCATCAAGCCCTGTATTACCTAAATAAACTGATCAGAATCAAATCAAAATCTAATCAGGAGCTTGTTAATCGCACTTGAATAGAGTTTAAAAATCTGCATCAACATCCAGCCTATTAAGCCCATCCAAACCATTTAAAAAAATTTGGTAATAAGACACAAACAGTCTCAAATGTGTTCTAAAAGATCTAGTTTTTATGATGTAGTGCTACACAAAATTTCCCATTATGATGGGTTTCAAATAATATTGCAATGAGACTTAACTTCTCTTAATGAATAATCTCTGCCATCAGGCTCTGATTAACACTAATGCGGATAAAAGCAAGAAATTACGTAATGTGAAGAGTTTGTCTCACTATTTGATGTCGAAGGCCCTTCCTCTCTTGTTCCTTAAAGGAGTGGCAAAAGGTGGCCACAAACTTGTCCAGTTTTTCAGCATGGCGGCCCAAGAATTCCCTCACATCCTCGATATTCTTCAGACAGTACGGAGCAAAAACAGTAGTCAACTCCTCTGCAAAAGTTGAAGAAAGAGAAACAGAATCAAAACATTAGTCCAGCAAACAATACATTTACATTATTCCACCTCAACCTAACCAGGCATGCTGCAACAAGATGTCAATAAATCACTAATCTGAATTTTTGATGCTATTGCATTCAATGACTATCAAATTACCAGGGCTGTGGTTAGCGTCAAGGGGCCGTGCGATGCACAGTATGCTGTAGGCCTGCTCTTTCTCATTGTAGAACGTCTCCTCAAACAGGATGGGGATGGAGGTGGGATTGGGAAACCCTGCACCCAGCCGGACCTGGTTATTGTCTATAGACACTTCCTGGAAGATATGTCACAAAACACAGCTGTTCGGTTAAAGACAACATCCAGAAATTCAATTCTGATGATAGAACTTCGGTGAGATTTTATGTGGGATTTTACATACCTTTCCATCTAGCGTCTGGTAACCCTGTTCGGCAGGCTGAAGCACGTATCCGTCGAACTGAGATGCTGTAATAGAGCCCGCTGGTAAACTTCCACAACACGGCACCAGAATCTAAAACAAACATCACACAATAAATAGCAGCCTACATAACAAAACCAGCCTAGGTAGCAAAAAATCCTAACTTAGTTTAAGGATTCAGGGCTCCAGACTAACTATTTTTGCTAGGAGCACTGTAGCCCCTGACTGAAAATTTTTAGGAGCACAAGCAGAAAATTTAGGGCCACACCTTAAATGCAATGCAATCATTCATATATTTTCCCCATTTTAACTGTATTACAGACAAATGCTTTGATAATAAAGACTTAACTCATAGAGATTACAATGCGCAGTTTTTTTTTTTTTTTTTGACAAAAAAATGACAAATATGACAAATGTATATATGATATGATAAAATTACTACTGTTTTGCATTAATAAGTGCAGTTACTAAAAATATAACATTTACATTTCTTGTTTATTTCATGTTTATACACATTTGACAGTAAAGCACTCAGCTTGAGTTGGGAAGCTCACAAAATTTATTTTATTAACAGTAACGTGCAAAATCAAATTTTTATGTAGAAAAGACATATACTGTATTTTACTCTTATTAAATGTACCATTATTCTTCTATAGTCTTATATGAATATCATATAATATCATACCTTTGACGTTGCAAAGGGAACTCATTATAATATTACCGCCCCTTAATCTGTAAGTTTCTACCCATGCCGTCATTTTGATTTTGCAAGTGACAACTGTGTACCAGCTCTAAAGCCATGGCGAAAGTTTGAGCAAGACATGCTAACTGTTCTGTCTTTGGCTGCACAGATGCGCACAGAACACTATTTAGAGTCCCAGCCTCAGAGGAGACAAGAGAGCAGTGGACTTATTTACTCTATATTGCTGCTGCCACACAGATCTAGATCTAAAATAAACATTTATTTCCCAGCTGTTTACCTTCACAGACATAAATTACTGTTTTTGTAACTTATGTGTGCCTTTAACGTAAACTTGTGTGTGAATGAGAACTTAAGTTTAGTACTCCCATGCCGTGAGTGACAGCCGCTTTCTGTCCATGTGCTTCGGATGTGTGCACTCAGAAAACCATATATCATAAGTTTAAACTAACAGGCTTTAAAATGCATGATTTCAGTGCGATAAACATGACAATCAGAACAAAAACAGAAGTTTTTAGCAGGTACGAGTTGTAATGGTGCATCTCTATTCTGGAAAAGGGGGCGGGGAGAAGCAGCTCATTTGCATTTAAAGAGCCAGGCATGAAAACAGCCCGTTTCTGCTTCCACTCAAAATAGGCATTTTCAAAATTATATAATAAATGATCTGTGGGGTATTTTGAGCTGAAACTTCACAGACACATGCAGGGGACACCTGAGACTTATATTACATTTTATAAAAACGGGCATAATATGTCTCCTTTAATGCAACAACTTCTAAATTTTGCGTGCTAAGAAGGTCCTTGCATTTCACCTTCGGAAATTCACCATACAAAGGTGTAACTGCACTCTTCCTTCCTTGGGGAGTTTCGAAATACAGCTCCCCGGTCTTGTGAACTTCTTTTCTGGTGTGTTTTATCCTCTTTTTTGATATATTGTCACTAAATGTTTGTTTTGAGTTCACACAAGACGAAGCCATATTGATTTAGAACAACAAATATGGATTTAGGTGAGTAAATTATATCAAAACGTAATAGTGTTTTATCACCCTTTGATATAATGACAACTGAAATGAGACTCCAACATTCAATAAATAGTACTATTTGTTAATATTGATAGACCTAAGTCAGTGTAGTGCCATGTTTCATTTTTGTCAGGAATGAAAACAAGGCTGAGTACAGTGGGTTAAATGAATTGTACTGTTTAACAATATTCCAATTGTTCAGCCGACATAACATTGTTCCAGAATACTTTTAGTAGACAAAAACTCCATGTGATCTAGGAGCTTTATACAGTGAATGCAACTGGAAAAGACTAAAGTCTACTCCCCAGACTAATTTCCATTCATGTAAAATCTACCCTGACTAAAGTCTATTCAATTCAAGAAATATTGTTCTTTAGTCTAACTCGAAGCAGTTTATGGGTGTTAAGCAATTGACTTCAATTACACAGTATTAAGGCCTTTTCACACTGAACGCAAACAATCGGCACGAATGTTCAGCATGATGATGCTTTAGAATCGAAACAACAGATCCCTAATGGGGCTATTCACACCAGGCGTGATCATTCGTGGCACGAAAAAGCGACGATTTTTTCCCCCGTCGTTCTGCGATGAAACTGGCCATCCAATCAGATTTGAGTTAAGATCACGTGACAGGAGCAGCTGCTGTTGTACAAAAAGTTGAGAGTGGTGGTGATGTTTCCAAAACCAGTGTAAACAAACACAGACGAAGAGTATTCTGAGAGAGTGGATGCCGAGTAATAATATTTACTATTAATTCTCAGCTGAATTATGTGATCTGAAGAGCACCGTCCGTTTTTTCCACGTGTGTGAGTGTTATGAGTCAGAATGCGTTCACTCAAGATCTGTCAATCATGTAATCATATCTCTTGCCCTTCCGTATATATAAAAAAAAAAAAAAAATTGAGAAACACTTTTTTACACATGAAATAAAGCAAATGACAATATATTTTCTGTATATGTTGTTATGCAGCTCATGGTATTTATAACAATAAAGGATGTTTATGACAAATGACAACCAGGTAGCGTTCAGTCCATTAAAACATTCAAAGAGTGTGTGTCTGTCTATTATAGAATCAAAGTCCATTTTAGATCACAATCAGAAGTTCTTACAAGGACTTGATAATGGTTTAAAGTGGGGTTTGATCAAAAACAATAATAATTACATACATTCTGAAATGCAGCTTGATGCTAATTGTACCTCTAATTATATTTTCAGATGTATTCTTGTAAGCATTATGGATATTTAGTGTTTCTGATGAAGAACCAAAAGTTATTCATCTTAATTTAATGCTGCATATTGAGCAGTAAACAATGTAAAAGCCATATACGAGATACATAGGCCACATGAGGAAAAAATGCATTGCTGGTCGGCGCCACCTAGCATGCAGGCGTGAATTGGCAGAAGGCGATCAATCGTTTTGTGCTCTGTGTGAAAGCACCGTTCGTCTGCGATTCGCCTCGCACTCAGTGTGAAACGGCCTTTATACAGCAGTTGGTTTTGGTCAGTGGTTTTAATTGGTTGAGCAGTGTTCCAGAAAGTGCTGATATTCAATCCAACATCACTGGGACATTTCACTGTTACATCTCGACTTGTCAGTGCGTGGGATTTCTTTTGGTGAACCTTTCTGCAGGTTAAATTGTTACACAAGTAGGTGGTGACAAGTGACCATGTGATTCCCAAGTGATTCACTGAATTATTCACTCGACCAATTCAGATTTACCACTGTGTGTTATACCAACAAACAATGGTTGATCCTGCTTTGGCTTTGTTCGGATTAGGGATGCGCGGTATACCGGTACTGGAAAATTACCGGTATAGATTATGTTTCAAACAGTACAATATCATAATTTTGCTCAATTCGGTATTTCATACGCTGCTGTTGCGAAGTGCACCTGTAGGTGGCAGTGCTTCCCAAATTGCTCCGCAACCGGTAAACGTGACAACAGAACAACGCGATCAAACAGATGAAACTCTATAAACGCACCCAAAATTAATAAATAAAGAGAACAGTAGAAGTGAAATATGGCATTACTTTGCATTCAAAACAGGAGGCAACACATCAAACCTTTTTAAGCATTTGTCGCTTGCTCATCCTGATCTTTTCAGAGAATTAAGAGATCGACAGGTGAGTGCATCATTCATAAATTCAGATTTAATTTTAACTTCTTTATTTACAACTGATCAACGCACATACAGATGTGATGCAGTAAGCGCAAATGTGCATGTGTGACACGCTAGTACCAGTGAAGTTTTGGTCACGTAATATATGCACTTGCATTTCATACAATCGAATATTACTTGAATTTGAATTAAGCAAGAGTTTTGCTATATTAATTTTAATATCAATAATATGAAGGGAATGTTTCTGCCGCGCTGTCGACCACTAATATAAAGCAGCCGAGAGAGCGAGTGAGATTTATATTTAATGCTTTTTCTTTGGCTATCTGAGGCTGAAATCTGAAAACAATCTGAGAGAGAGAGCAATAAAAACGTGATTTTGAATGTTACTTTGATTGTTAGAATAACACTTTACAATAAAGCAACATTTGTTGCATTAATTGCGTTACTTCAGTTGTTTTGTTTTTTCCTCCAAACTCAGTCAAAATGTAACCTATATTTCCGGTAGGTTTGTTACATTTTGAGACATTTTGTTTGCACTATGCGTTTGAACTGAAAAGATAAGAAGATTTGAATATATTTTCATTTTATTATATCAGTTATATATATTTTTTTCTCCAATATCAAAATGTAGCCTATATTCCCTGTAGGTTTTTTGTTACGGTTTGATACAAAGGTAATAAGATATGAATCTGTTTTTATTATTATTATTTTAATAAAATTGTTTTCAGTTCACTTATGTTTTGAGGCTGGATATTTGTCACCTATGGTATCGATACCGAGGTATTACATTCTGGTATCGTACCGAAGCCAAAATTATGGTATCGAGCCATCCCTAGTTCGGATCTATTTTTATAGAGCGCTGAAGGATCAAATCCTAAAACCTGGAAATGAGCATCTTTGTATTTCCGCATCCATTAACCCGAAATTAAAGTTTTTTTGGGGGTTAAGAGCCTGGAATTAAAGAAGCTCAAATGAACACAAGCTCAATATAATGTTTAACTTGAGTTTTTAAACCTCTGGCAATTGTATTTAGACTTCAAAACTCATACAAGCTGAGTTTATTTGTGAAGATTATCTTGATGAAAAAATAAATAAATAAATTGTAAGAATCAACTTCTGTTGGTCACAGAACATTTTTTGCCTCAAAAGTCAGAGAAAAATCCTACTGGCTTTTTGTCGAGGTAACCAGGGTGTTGCTAATTTCCAGGTTGGCCCTCAAAAATATGTCATGACTGCAGCACTCCGTGAGTGGAGCAAAACAAAAAAAAGTTACTTTAACTTGTAAAATGTAAATAGCTAAAAATGTACTTATTGCTTTTATGCATCAATTCAATAATCAACACCACAAACAATTGTGCTGATATCCAGAACAACATAGCATGTGTTATATGGTGATATTTTAGGTAAAGTTTAAGAATTGATTTAAATTTTAGTTAAATCCGAGAGTTTGAGAATAAAGCACAATCATAATATTGTTATCATTCCTTGGATCACAGAACCTCTTCTAACATAAAACAATCAGTTCATACACACAGAATCTCTTTCTGACCACATGTGAACAGACCACAGTCACATGAATGAATACATGACTAATTATGTTCCACAAATAAATCTGTTCATCGTTTCAGTCTCCAAACAAACAAACAACATTCATTTTTGCACTGTCTGAAAGCTGTAAATGAATAGGAGTTTAAACAGTATTGCCATTCAAATATATACCACTTAAAAATACCAACACGAGAAATGTGGAAGTGAGAGACTCACAATGCCATGGAGTTCTGCCACCCTGCTGCACAGATCCGGTCTGTGTTTTTCCAGGGCCTGGTAAAAAGGGTTCTTCAGGATATTCTCATCATACACAGCCATATGTGTCCCGCACTCCAGTTCCTTAGAGAGACAGGGAGACAGGAGAGTACAAAAAGAAATGCATAAAGAGAAAGAAAGACCTGAAAATATGGTGAAAAGGAATTTTAGACATGTCAAAGTATGTGGGGGTTGAACTAAAGTGGATTAGCATTACTAACCATTTTTGCCCAGCTTACGTTTTCTCTCCTGATTGTATTTTGAACTTTAAAAAGCTCTTTTATTTTTCCATTAATCTCTTTTTCAAATATTAAACAGTGTTTGCCAAAACAAGCATGACTTTGACTTTTATGATCGTTCACACTTATGAATAGTGATTTAAACAGACCCCTATTCATAAGTATTAAGACCAAGATGAATATTCAGAACAAAAATGTGGTGCAATAAAAACTTAAAAGAATAGATATTCATGCATCTGTTCAGACCAACCAAACTATTGTTTTGTTTCTTTCTTTGCATTTTTATTTATTTTTATTTTTTAATGGAGAGGCGTTCTAATCTATATTGAAGCCTGTTTCCACCACTAAATAAAAAAAAAAAAACAGGCAAAAAAAAAAAAAAAATCACAACTGTAAATTCACATCTCGTAATTGACTTTTTTTATTCTCAGAATTGTGAGACATAAACTCACATTGCTAGCTATAGTAAGCATTGCATGATATAACCTCGCAATTCTGGTTTTCTTCTCTCAATTCTGACCTCTTTTCTCAGAACTGTGAGATATAAACTCGCAATTGCGAGTTACAGAGTCAAATTCTGAGGAAAGACTTTCTTACAATTGCAACTTTACATCTCGCAATTCGGACTTTTTGAATTTAAAAAAAAAGATGATGTAGCCACAAGTGCGAGGGAAAAAGTCAAAAAGGCAATTATACCTTTCCTTTTTAATTTTTTCATTCAGTGGCGGTAACGGCCTTCCATATTTTATTTGATTTTTTCCCATTGCACTGCGAAGCAAACAGGCCAACCAATAAGACTGACACTTTTAGTCACATGATCAGAGCTGCTAGTGTTACATACACCTTAGTAATGACATAATGCTTCAAACAACACCCTAGCGACCAGCCAGATGACACCAGCATTGTGCCAGTGAGTTTTTAAGAGACAAGCAACCATTTATCATCACGCACATTTCTCTACAAACAAACAGAGAGACACAAAAAGGCTCTCTTCCTCGCTGTCTTCTTTCTCTCTCTGCCCCATCAGATGAATTTCAGCTGAACTCATTAGGGCATCCTGAAAATGAAATTAAAAACACGTACAAAACAACGTACAGTAAACATGACCGTATCCATGTAAATAGAGGCAGAGAGACCATGAGGAGGCCAATCACTCTACAATAAGCTTTATTCAGATGGATAATGAGGAAGAAGACATTAACATTTAAAGCCACAACACATGTTTCTACCTCAGTTCGAAATTAGTCTTCATTTCATCTAAGACATTTTCGCTCAAAGTTGTATTTTTGAGCTAGTCTTGGTTCAGAATCTCACTGCAGGAATTCCCCACTATGTTCTGAGTGGGAAATAAATACAGTCTATTCTGCTCACTTCCTTAAAATGCATCTTGCATACTGTGACCAAAAAGACTATAGACTTTATAACACAAAACCTGTTAAGAACACGTTCGAGACATACCGTATCCACCCCCCCCCAAAAAAAACAGACCAAGAAGAGCATTATTTACCTATAACTATGAACTTTAAGTTTTAATCAAACAACAGGTAAAATCACACAATAGTTGCCGAAGACTCTGCCAAAGTTTTACTCACATATTTATGGTGGTTAAAGAGAGTTTGCGACACAAGAAATAATTTCATCTTCAAACCCTTCAAATGACGGATAAGGAAGAGGAGAGCCATGAAGATGAAGAGGCTTAGGGTGTCCAGGCAAAGATTAAAGAATCACATGGCCGCTCTGAGAGGTCAAGGCCAAAAGTCTGACAATATTCCAGAGTCAGGCCTCCACCCCTCATTCTGGGAATCATGGGAAGATTTCCCAGATGACTGTCTGATGAAACCCTGAAGAATGTGAAATTTGCCATGTGATCTGCTCCTCCAGGCCATAACAAACTGGGTTGAGGGGGAACCACACTCCTGTGATCCTTGCAAGGAGTTCAGTCGACCGTGTTTTCCAGTCAACATTAAACTGGGCCATGGCTCCCAGGTATTCAATACACTGGCAATGGGACATGCCTTTCCAAATAAAATGATTGAACTATTGACCCAACACCAGGTCACAGATGATCCCAACAAAACATTGATTTAAAATGACAAAACTGAAATGGGTAACTGCCATAACATTATATGACATGTGATTTACTGCCCTCAAAGGTCATTTGGCTGCACTGCAAAAAACACAAAAGTAAAATGTGGAAATTGTTGTCAATAATTTTATCAATCCTTATGTCGTTTCAACTCTGTATGACTTTCTTTCGCCTGTGTAATGTAAAAGAAGATAGGCTAATTTGAGAAAAGTCTCAGTGTTTTGTCCATAGAAGCCGACTGTAACCAAAATGTACATTGTATCAGAATGTCTTCTTTGTGTTCTGCAGAGTGTCATGAAAATTTGAAATTTACAAGTGTGAATAAATGACTTTTCATGTCTGGATGAACTTTCCCTTTAACATAGGCTGCTTTGTGTGAACCTCAATGACATGCAGAGTCCCACATGGCTCTATCTTTGGACCTCTTTAGTTTCATGTGTATATGCTTCTAATACAAATAAAGTTTAGGCACATGACACTCCAATCTACCTCTATCTCAATTATCAAGTGACTACAGTCCCACTGAACAAGTCACTCTGTGGCCTAGAACTTAAATACATAAAGCTAATGGACCTCCGAGATCACATGTGTCACTTAGCTTCTGGAAAACCACTGATCTGGGTTGCGTTTCCCAAAAGCATCATAAGCTTAAGTACATCGTACACCCATTGAAACCAATGGAGCTACGATCAACTTAGGCTTACGATGCTTTTGGGAAACGTAGCCCTGGAGAGTGTGGCTCCAACACACTTGCCTGGAAATTTCTAGCACTCCTACAGAAATTGATTACCTGGTTCAGTTGCATTTGATTGTGATTGGAGCTGAATTCTGCAGGACAGTGGCCCTACGATACCCCTGTCATAGACCATCAAGTCAAAAAAAAAAAAAAAAAAATTCCAAACATGGTGAGAACAGACCAGTTAAGACTTATTAAAATATTTTCTCATATACAAATTTCAACCCAAAATATTGGTGTCCCAAAGTATTGGTGTCCATTTTTCAACTATCCACACTAACACCCTGTATATGTATTAGTTAATGTTCACTCAAAACTTTTAAATTGCAGTCCTCCCCCTCTAATTAAATAATGCTGCTTCGCAGTAATACAGCAAACTGAAAACTGGCGATGTTTCAGTTCACAACAATCACGTGCCTCGTTGCAAATCAATATGACTACTACAACCCTTATGTTCATATTGTTCAACCATAAATACTGTATTCATTATAAACACTAATATTCGTTACAATACATACTCTAGAAATTCTTATATTTCATAAAACTAAACACAATTCAATGAAAAAATAACATCAGAAGACTCAAATACAAAACCGTCAAACCAGAACATATTTTTAGCACCTAAGTGTACATATTTATGTATATGACATGCATATGAAAGATCTGAGCATGACGCTGATTCATATCACATATAATTTATTTTTTAACACGTTACGCTTAATAAAACATGCTGTACAGACCATGGAAATAGCAACCGGAGCTAACTAGCCATATGCAAAACCTAATAAAACACAAACTGTATGGGAAAAATGATTGAGCAAAACAATATATTTGTTTATTTCTGATTCTTTGTGTATACATACACGTTTCGATGATGCAGAATATAAACAATTGCAATATGAGTGCTAACATTAGGGCTCATTTTGTGTCAGTGCCTGAGACTTGCTATTGCTAACAGCTCTAAAACAAGAGAACAACAACACTGAAGATTTAACCATAACGCAGTCATGAAAGAGGAAGGAGGTTAAGCTTACCTCATATAATTGTGTACAGGGTGGTAAAGTGGTAAACAGAACATTTACTGGAGTTTGTCAGCGAACGCAGAAACATTTCAGGCAACTTATCCTCAGCAGCACAAACTGATGATTAAACTGAAATTAGATCGACCAATCAGGGATGAACTCGATGAAGCGGTAGCCAATCACAAGGCGCCTTTCAGTTTGCCAGCGTGACAGAGGAAGCGTCTTCTTCAGGTTGAAGCAAATCTTTTTAAAATTATTTCTTGAGAACGAACGTACAGACTTAAAATGACTGAATTGTGATGATGAAAAAAAAAAAAAAGTAATAATAATAATAAATAAATTAATAAATAAAATCGTTGAGGAAATGTACTTAAATTACTTGGCGTGAACACATCAGCTCACTCTAGTGGCTAACTCTAAAATCTGCGCATTTTATTTAAAATATTTTAATTTATTTAATAACTGTTCAAATAAATCCTTTTCGTTGTAATTAGGATGGAAATGCATTGTTTGTATTATGGAGTAAAAACAAATATAACCGTCTTTATTTAATAATATTTTTTACACCTCTCCTTAAATTGTTTATTTATTGTATCTTTTATATTATTGTTACCTTTTTCGTTTTTTATTTATATGATGTTTTGTGTTTTGAACTTAATCAAAATACATTAAATGTAAGTGTACTTCAGATATTTAATCCTGATTACGTTTGACTCATAATAATAATAATAATAAAAACCACTGTATGTGTGTGTGTATATATGAACCAGTGAACATCAAGCTGTGTCGTCAGTCAGTCGTTTCCCATCATGCTTTTGATCAGCGCAGTCGGTGGAGAGCAACTGCGCGCGACTGCTCAATCCGACACAGCCGCCTCGCCGTCGCGAGAGTTTTTTGGCACACGTCAGCATGACATCAGAGCAAGGCGGACGTAACTCGGACACTTTTCTAACCGGCATGCATCTCGCGGTGATCACCGGTGATCGGTTCTGCGCAGATTTTGCTCATCTCGAACAAGCCTACTGTGTGATGAGAGTACAGCCCCAGTGTTGCCAGGGTAACGATAGCGGCACAAGTGGTTTAATTTGAAAATACAGTCGCGGGAAACATTACAGAGCCGTGGGTTGCGGTTTTTTGGGCTACTTTTATAATGTACCGTGGCCGCCCAAAGTGTATATAGACAAATAAAATTTAAATAGATCCTTTTACTAATGTGTATTATACTTGGAATGTATCCCTGACAACTTAAGAATGGAGAGGCAGTTAACATCACAAACAACGTGAGTTTCAGCAGAGCACATGTTAAGGCTTTTACACAGCAGAAATAAACATGACAACAGCCACTATAGATTATATAAGATAATAAACACACGATTACGATAGGATATGGTCTGTATGTGATTTTCTTGAGAATGTGTACATCTGAAATGCTAATTTGTGCAGCGATATAAAAGGCTATAAATAGCATATTTTAACAACAGTAAATGATAAAATTCCACATGTGATCACAAAATGAAGTTATTACAAACACTCGATGGTGGTTTGAAGTGAGTTCTGAGTAAAAGTGTACTATTAATCTCATAAATTGTCTTATGCAGCATGATGCTAATATTAGCTCTAATGCAGCTGCAGAACAGATCCAATTCTTCTTCATAATGCATTTTGTCATAATACTTCACGTAAGGTCGCAAGAAATGTTTTGTTGTATTTATTTAGAAATACAGTTGGGTAAATGTATACTGGGATTGAAGCGATGTGGCTTGGTAAACGTTTTATCGCAGTTTAAAGGTCGATTTGTGGCTGAATAAAAACAAAAGAATAATGATAAAAGAATAATAAGGATTATGTCTCATACCTGGCGGAAGTGTGAAAGGTTCTGTTTCCTTAAACTAGTTTCATGCATTTCTTTTTCAACACATTTACAGGTAAATCCTAGTAGTTTAAATTTGCGATTAATCATGATTAATCACAGTCCACGACTGTGATTAACGCGATTCAATTTTTTATCGATTGACAGCACTAATATATATATATATATATATATATATATATATATATATATATATATAATGTGTGTGTGTGAGACCCTGGACCACAAAACAAAGTGTAAATTTTTCGAAAATGAGATTTATACATCAATAAATAAATTTATACAACAATAAATAAGCTTTCCGTTGATGTATGGTTTGTTAGGATCGGACAATATTTGGCTGAGATACAACTGTTTGAAAATCTGGAATCTGAGGGTGCAAAAAAATCAAAATATTGAGAAAATCACCTTTAAAGTTGTCCAAATGAATTCTTAGCAATGCATTTTACTAATAAAAAAATGACGTTTTAATATATTTACAGTAGTACATTTACAAAATATATTCATGGAATATGATCTTTACATAATATTCTAATGATTTTTGGCATACAAGTAAAATCTATAATTTTGACCCATACAGTGTATTTTTGGCTATTGCTACAAATATACACCAGCGACTTAAGACTGGTTTTGTGGTCCAGGGTCACTCACTCACACACACACACACACACACACACACACACACACTCAAAATACAACTGAAATGACTTGCTCTTAAGTAATATATCCTTTCTTTTTCAGATTTCAGAGAGGCAGTAGTCTGATGCAAGCCAGATTTTGAAAACTTGAACCGTTGGACCACTTCTAGTCATGGCATCAGACTTTTGAAAGTGATGTTATTTTTAAAGATTGTAATGCATTTGTCCTTGCCCCATTTTTTTTCTGTCATTTTGTCATTGATTGTGTTTAACTGTTAAATAAAATAAATGTAATCAACTGCTGGAAAAGTGTCATTGATGTTTGAAAAGGTTTTCCCCAAATATTGGTCATAAATAATATATACATTATATTTCAACATTAACTTACATCATGTGTTAACATTATTTTATGTTGACATTTCAGTTGTATTTTTAATGTTTAAAAAAAAAAATCACATTAACATTGACATATAATTGACAAATAATATTACCAATGAAAGTATTTTTTTTTTGTTAATTTCAATATTGATTCAATAGCAGCAGTGATGTAGAATCAACATCATAGTGTAACATTGATTCGTCAATATTACTATTGTTTTTTGTTGTTGTTCATTTCAGTGTTAATTCAGCAGCAGTGATAGAAGCAATCAAAGTGTAATGTTGATTCAATCTATTTTTTTCAATCTTACCATTATTCAACACTAATCGCAGATACACAAGTGATATTAAACTAACATCACTTCTAAATGTTGATTCAATTACATTTTCTCCTGAAATCTCAATCTTCTCTTATTAATTGCGGGTGCAAAAGAGATATTGAATCAATACCACTTTGTAACATTGTGACTTAACATTGTTTCAGCGGTTGCTTGCTATCAGAGTTTACATTTGATTAACATACTAAATGTGATTGTGAATATCATTATTTAATCTTGATTGTTTATACAGTCCACTTGATTCAGGTGAAATTTTTTTTTTAAATGTTCATCACTTGCTATATCAGCGTTTTATTTTATTCCCTTTTTTGTTGATTGTCAAAATTTTAATTCAAATGACCCTCAATAAATAAATAAATATTCAGCAACCGATGGAACTTATTACTGTAATTGACACTACATATCCAATATCCAAACAAATTACATATATTTGGTCATTGCAGTGCCACCCTGTGGTCCATTCGCAAAAAAGTTAATAAATGACCCTGTTGATGAATCATGATTTTTGGTCAGTTGATTTTAAAATCAATGGTTGCTTGTTGGTGGCCATTATTTGAGTTTTCATATTCAATATACGTTAATCTGTCCAATATTTACAGTTTTTCTACAATCGGCACAATTCTCAATACTGTTTTCAATTAATTAAATTCAAAACCAAGCACAGTACAAAAATGAATAAGACAGAAATTTGCAACATTTCTTCAGTAATATCATATAAAAATATACAAAATGTAAAAAAAAAAATCAAATACTATCAATGCAGTTGCATGCAGCTAAACATCTTCACAAGTGTTAGTCTTTCACTTTCATTACTTTCAATACGAAAGGGGAAAACTCAGGAATAATTTTGTACCGTAATGTAAACATGCACCGTGTAAGATATACTGCAGTGAATTATAAACAGTAACATTCTGGTTTTGTGAAGAACATTGTATAATGCTACTGTCAGCAATGCTATGTGGAAGAGGCAAGGATAACACAAAGCAGGAGACACACGTAGCACATTAAAACAGACACAACACCGGACAAAGGAAACCAGGAACAGACAACTCTTTAAATATAAGACTAAACGAGGGTAATAGACGAGACACACCGGAATCAAATGAATGCAATCAAACAAGGGAGAAACTGGGTCACGGGGACAAAAACAACAAAACAGGAACACCAGTCTGACAGCTACCTGTTGCTAGTGTTTTTTAGGTTGTTGTGTTAAGAGTGATAAAGCGTGTTTGTCTGGTCAAGTCAAGTCACTATTATTTGTATAGCGCTTTTAACAATGCAAATTGTTTCAAAGCAGCTTTGCATCAGCTTGATATAAAGCTGGGTGGCTTTATATCAGCTTTACAGTATTTAGACGGGAAATAGTGCGTTGAAATAGTGTCATTCTCCTCTGGCCAGACAAAATCAATAGTTTAAATCTAGGCTAAAGCAGAGTCAGATTGTGCAGAGGACTCATCTAGTTGTCCTGGTCTCCGCTGATGTTCAGGGCTGTAGAGGTCGTCTCTAGGTGCTGATCCACCATCTGATCTGGATACAGTCTGGATCTGGGTGGCTACGGTGACCTTGAAATAAGAAAGAAACAGACTAATATTATTGCTAGTCATCCAGTTTTTGATATCAATTGTACAGAAATATAGAGCTGAGTATCATCAGCATAACAGTGAAAGCTAACACCATGTCTCCTGATAATATCTCCCAAGCGTAAGATGTAAAACGTGAAAAGTAACGGCCCTAGTACTGAGCCTTGAGGTACTCCATACTGCACTTGTGATCGATATGATACCTCTTCATTCACTGCTACGAACTGATGGCGGTCAGATAAGCACGATTTGAACCATGCCAGTGCACTTCCTCTAATGCCAACATAATTTTCTAGTCTATTCAAAATAATGTTGTGGTCGATGGTGTCGAACGCAGCGCTAAGATCCAGTAGCACTGATAGAGAGATACAACCACGATCAGATGATGAAAGCAGGTCGTTTGTAACTCTAATGAGAGCAGTCTCAGTACTATGATACGATCTAAATCCTGACTGGAAATCCTCACAGATATCATTTTTCTCTAAGAAGGAACATAGTTGTGATGATACTACCTTTTCTAATATCTTTGACAGAAAAGGGAGATTCGCAATCAGTCTGTAATTAATTAATTCTTTGGGGTCAAGTTGTGTTTTTTTACAGTTTTTCTCGATTGCTAACACACTATAACTGATTCATTTGGCCCATTTTTCCAAACCATTCATACATTTCTTAAAACAAAGACATGTTTCTCAAAACTTTTAACACATTTCACCTGTTTGCACACATAATTTATGTTAACTGTATATTCAGTTGTTTGGTCTTTGAACTTCTCTCTTCTAGTGCTTTTCATCTACTGTAAGATATTTTTACAGTCGTGTAATGAAAGTAAACTTTTCTTAAAGTTTATTGCTGAATTGTTTCATGAATTGTGTGTTAGCAATCGAGAAAAACTGTAATGAGAGGCTTAATAACAGCCAGTGTGAAGGTTTTTGGGACATATCCTAATGACAATGATGAGTTAATAATATTCAGAAGAGGATCTATTACTTCTGGAAGCACCTCTTTTAGGAGCTTAGATGGAACAGGGTCTAACATACAGGTTGTTGGTTTAGAAAATGTAACAAGTTTGGTGAAAACCTTTGTTAGTGTTGTGTAAGAATGTGTTGATTTGAGACATTAAGTGTTTTTGGCAGTTTTAGTGCATTTTAAATGTGAAATGAACTGCTGTGTCAAGTTGAAAGATGGTTAGGAGAACTGTGTGATGCTTTTTGAGAAAGTGACTAGTATTGCGTAAGAAATGTGTCCAAAAATAAAGTGTCTTAGCGATTGTAAAAAACAAAACAAAACTGTAAAACAGAAACAGCGGGTATAGACTGACACTAGACTGGATTTGCTAATTGAATTTACTTACAGTAAATGATATTTCCTGCATCTGTCCAGGGATTTCTTCACCTGTGGCCCAAGACATAAGCTCCAGTAAACCCCGTGACCCTACAGAGGACAGGTGATTGGACAATGGACAATAATTCCTGCAACATTCTGCATTACCAACATCATTTTTTAACCTCAATTATTATTATGTTTACAATAAAGCATTATGTATTAAACAAATAATAAAATATTTGCAATAATATATTATGTTTTGAAACTTTTGAGAACTTAAGTTCACCAGTTTTGAAAACAGTATGTAAACGTGTGCAAAATGGCTTGTATACATAAAGTTTTGGTGGTGCTTGTGTCGAAGTGAGAAAAGAATGCATGTAATTTGACAGATGTCGTCAATGAATGCATTTTGTGCCAAAGCAATGATAAAGGATTCACAGTGCAGTATATATAAATCTTCTATCCTTTGCTTTAGGCTATTCATCTCCTCCCTAAATTTCCTACAATGTAATAATATTATGTTTTACACTTTCTGTGATTTCACATTCCAAGCATTCATCTGATTGACTTTAACCTAATAAAAACAATGTTTTGTTTAATCCTGTGTGGTCAAACTTCAATCTGGTTAAAACTGATTCCTACTTTCTGTTGCCTCTATTCACACCCTGGGCATTAATTGATTTCTGTACACTGTGCTATTTTCTTCCTCTGTTATCCATGTCCCACCTTTCCTGCCATTTCTTCATCATTTCTTTTTTGATCATTGCCTTAGTTTCTCCTTTACCAAGGGGAATATTCATAACGTCCTTGTTGATTTTTTTGCAAGTTTGTCTGGTCTCTCATTCCCTTTTATATTTACATGAGCAGGTAATCTCACCTCTGATGGATTTCAAGCATTAAACCTTTGTTAGATTTCATATTTTGAATACTAAAAAGAGCTGCTACAGAGTCAACACAACATACTACTCTGTCTGGCTTTATTTCCTCCACCACTGCAATCCTACTATAATCGCCATCATCTCAATTTACTGACAACTGATCAGGTAAATTTTTTCCAATGCTTACACTCAATGTTTGCCCTCCCTTCCATAATAAACTGAAGTACATAAAGCACTGATGTTACACACCTCTGTACAGTAGGTGGCGGTGTGCACCTGGATAATTTGGTTGCGACCCGCCAATAAACCCAGAGGGAGAGAGAGAGAGAGAGAGAGAGAGAGAGCATATAGCTCCGCCTTCGCGTGTTTCAACTAGGTCCTGTAGACTACTATAAATGTCCTCTCGCCGAATCTTTTCCGTCCACAAATTCTGTTATACAACGTAGAAGCTTGAAGATCTGTAATAATGTCTGGAAGAGGCAAAGGCGGTAAAGGACTCGGGAAAGGAGGCGCTAAGCGGCACCGTAAAGTTCTGCGGGATAACATCCAGGGCATCACCAAACCCGCCATCCGTCGTCTCGCTCGCCGCGGCGGAGTCAAGCGTATCTCCGGTCTGATCTACGAGGAGACCCGCGGTGTGCTGAAGGTGTTCCTGGAGAACGTGATCCGCGATGCCGTTACCTACACCGAGCACGCCAAGAGAAAGACCGTCACCGCCATGGACGTCGTGTACGCGCTGAAACGACAGGGACGCACTCTGTACGGCTTCGGAGGATAAACACGTCCGTGTTACCATAGAAACCCAACGGCTCTTTTAAGAGCCACCCATATCTTCAAAAAGAGTGCATTTCATAATATTTTAGTAGTATTACACGCATACATAATTTGAATCTATTGTTAAACATCTGTAAGCGAAATGTGTTTTTGCCTTATATCGAGTATTATTAGTGTAACCAATTTAATATTATATTAAACCGTGTTAATTTAACTTTCTGGCCCTCTTCGTTTAGGAGTCATACTTGCCTTTGTGGTCAAAAGTGACCTAAGCCTTAATGTAACTTTTTTTTTTTTTTTTTTTTTCTCTTTCCTTTGGAAAAGCAATGCAACTTGTTCAATGTTTTTTGATTATGATTTTCAGAGAATCTTATACTATGCAGTATTTATACAATTTTAATGAGCCATTTTCTTGACTAGAATTAATATGTATATATTTTTTTTAATAAATGCAATGTTTCACATTAAAATGGAGTTAAGGCATTTAAAATCCATTTATGAAGTGAGAATTGGGCCATCTGGAGGCATTAAAAAATAAAAACTTGTGTAATGTTGCCTAACCTCTTGTATTAGCACTTTTGGAGGCTTTTGGATTCCCGTTGTTTTTTTAGGTAGAATTTCTTAATTTTTTTAGGTTTTGCTATTAGATATATATCTAGACATTCTCAAAGACTACTTTTTGTCAAGGTTTAGATATTTTTGGTTAGACAAGTATCAAATTTTACATTATGATTAGAGTCAAGCATTAAAATCTTGTTAGAAATGGAACACAAAGCATTTTTGTTAGTCAGTATTTGATAACAAAATAAGGAATAGATAGTGATAATTCAAAACACTTTATATAAACATTTTGTAATTAATTTATATTTTATTCAATGTAATTCAATTAATTTTAACATATTTTCAAAATTTGCTCTGTTGCAGTTTTACCAGTTCATTTCTATGTATATGTTTGTGTGTGCGTGTATGCTCGTGTGAGTGTCTGTATTTTGCACTCCTGATATTCTAGTCACCCCTTGATTGCTGCACACTTTTTTTCTGACCAGTGGCTGATTTGTAGTTTGTACCACCAAAAGGTTGACTGAGTTTTCACATTTTTTCGTATTTCTCATTCATTTCCTATGTCGGTCATTTTTGACCGCGAAGAAGGCAAGTTTGACTCTTTTTTTTTTTTTTTTTTTTGGACTCTTTAACATATCCGAATCATGTCCATGATTTTTTTTGTGTTTGTTCATATTGCTAATGTGACAAAAGTCACCAAGTGTCATCTCATTCCGATGAAACTAAGATTTTTTACATTTCAAAATATAACATTTTTCGGTCAAAAATGACCGAAGAGGGCCATAGGGTTAATGTGGAAAACGGTGTGTAAAACAATTATTTTATTTTTTCTTAATCTTTGTTTATAAAAAAAAAAAAAAAAAACATGAGCGGGAAAGTCGGACAGAGAAGCGTATGTAGGAGGCGACGGGAAGCGTTCAAATTTAGAAGCCTGTGATTGGCTGATGTGTCTGCTAGCCAGCCGATTTCTAACCAATGAAATATGTTTATTTATTGAAATGAAATGAATATGTTTATTTCATTCATTGAAATAGAACTCAATCAGAATAGCAGCCAGCCCTCTTAAATTAGCATGAGATCTCAATAAATATCCAGTACATGCTCCTTCTAAACTGTATCGTGTTGTTCCGCTTATTGTGAGATAACATGCCTGAACCAGCGAAGTCTGCTCCTAAGAAGGGCTCCAAGAAGGCCGTCACTAAGACCGCCGGTAAAGGAGGAAAGAAGCGCAGAAAGACCAGGAAGGAGAGCTACGCTATCTACGTGTACAAAGTGCTGAAGCAGGTTCATCCTGACACCGGGATCTCTTCTAAGGCGATGGGGATCATGAACTCTTTCGTCAACGACATCTTCGAGCGCATCGCCGGTGAATCGTCTCGTCTCGCTCACTACAACAAGCGCTCCACCATCACATCGAGAGAGATCCAGACCGCCGTGCGTCTGCTGCTGCCCGGAGAGCTGGCCAAACACGCCGTGTCTGAGGGCACCAAGGCCGTCACCAAGTACACCAGCTCCAAGTAGAGCTCCGCTCCAGTCCCCGAGACTCAAAGGCTCTTTTAAGAGCCACCTATCTTATCACTGAAAGAGCTCTTGGTGTTTTAATGTGGTTTGTGGTATTACGTTTTACTAAACGTGATTTTGTATCTTTGACAAATAAAACTCATACAGAATAGTTTTATCACGTTCTTAGTAAAAAAAAAAAAAAAAAAAAAATACAGCGTGATAACATGCACTATATCAGCGCTTGATGTTCATGTAGTTCTAATGTTTTTTTACAACAAATAACTAAACAATCATCAGAAGTATAATCCGCATTAAACATTCACACTTTGTTAAACAGTTTTTTTTTTTTTCTCCATGATTCTTTGAAAAACTAGATCATTCAAAATAACTGCATGGTTCCCATGCTGTTATTTTTTTTTCTACTTCTCAAATAATAGGTATAGCATGTTCACCAGCATATTATAATACTTTCTGAAAAATCATGTGACACTGAAGACTGTAATGATGCTGAAAATATAGTTTGCCAGCGCATTATCAATTGAATTTTAATTATATTCAAATAAAGTTATAGATGGATAGACATACATAACTTAGCTTATATATAAACTAAGAAAGCAGCATCCAGTTTCTAATCTGCAAAGATGTTTTGATACACTTGTTTTACTTCGTGTTCAAACGGATCATCACATATTCGCTGAGGCAAGATCTGTGGGGCTGGGCATTGAGTCTACACGGTTCTCATGTGGCAGTTAAGTTCATCAGCGCGCGCTCTGCAGCATTTCATTATATTCAGTGTATCGACGTGTAATAACCGCTCAGAAACATGGCTGAAACCGCTCCAGCTGCCGCCGCTTCGCCGGCTAAAGCCCCCAAAAAGAAATCGGCGTCTAAACCCAAGAAAGCGGGCCCGAGCGTCAGGGACCTCATCGTCAAGACTGTGTCCGCCTCCAAGGAGAGAAGCGGCGTGTCCCTCGCCGCCCTGAAAAAGGCTCTGTCTGCGGGCGGCTACGATGTGGAGAAGAACAACTCCCGCGTCAAGCTCGCCATCAAGAGTTTGGTGACCAAAGGCACCCTGGTCCAGACTAAAGGCACCGGTGCCTCCGGTTCCTTCAAGCTCAACAAGAAGCAAGCCGAGACCCAGAAGAAACCCGCCAAGAAAACTCCCGCGAAAGCAAAGAAGCCTGCAGCCAAGAAACCCGCCGTCAAGAAATCCCCCAAGAAGGCGAAGAAACCGGCCGCCACAGCAGCAAAGAAGGCGACAAAGAGCCCCAAAAAGGCGAAGAAGCCTGCAGCTGCCAAGAAACCAGCCAAGAGCCCCAAGAAAGCGAAGAAGCCAGCAGCTGCTAAGAAAGCAGCCAAGAGCCCCAAGAAGGCCAAGGCAGCCAAACCCAAGACGGCGAAGCCTAAAGCAGCCAAGCCTAAAAAGGCGGCTCCCAAAAAGAAATAAGCATCAGTCTTTGTTTTTTTCTTCCCAAAACAAAACGGCTCTTTTAAGAGCCACCCACTTGCTACAATTAAAGAGCAACATTTTACCCTGCTAAAAAAACAATAGAAGCCCAATAGAAACCATCACAGAAATTCCAATGGTTTCCATTAAAATACCATTATGAACCATTAGCTTTTCCTGTAAAACCATTACAAAAATCCTTTTTGTAGTGTTTTGGACATTTTTCCAATAGGATTTAACATCCCATAGAATCCATCACATACCAATAGACACCATTATAGTTTTCATTAAAACCAATACAATTCCCATTAAAACCATTACATTTTCTACTGTTTTGGGCAGGGTTCTATTGTTTTTTTTCAGCAGGGCAGGATCTTAATTAAATGTTTTGGGGCATTTGAGAGGGAGCGCGTGTATGTTTTTATCTCAGTACGATACAGTCTACAATACATTATACTTAATTCATCGAAAACATTTATTGATTAATTTTTATTCACATTATAGCATCTTAAATATATGAAACATTAACTGAAAGGACGCGTGTAACATCGGATGCTATGCTTGATTTAAAGGCTGTTCTAATTACAAAAGCAACCATTTCTTTGTTTTTCCAGTGTTTATGTGGACATATTTCAGTGTGCGATTTTATAATGTTGGTTATTGTACCGTCTTCTGCATTAAGCGTATTTTAAAGCGTTTACATTTTCTGTTCATTCATCCATTCATTACAAGGCTGGCAGAAAGGGGAGGGGTTTGGAGTTTTGGAGAGGCTTGCAGTGATTGGTTTGCAGCTGTGACAGACTCTGACCAATAGACGAGGAGCACTCGCTCTTAAATACTGATTGTCCAGTTGGGGTGCTGTTATTATTTCTACATCAGCTTTAACGTACTTCAACATGAGTGGAAGAGGTAAAACCGGTGGTAAGGCCAGAGCAAAGGCTAAGACTCGCTCCTCCAGAGCAGGGCTGCAGTTCCCCGTCGGTCGTGTTCACAGGCTTCTCCGCAAAGGAAACTACGCCGAGCGCGTCGGTGCCGGTGCTCCGGTTTATCTGGCCGCTGTGCTCGAGTATCTGACGGCTGAGATCCTGGAGTTGGCTGGAAACGCCGCTCGGGACAACAAGAAGACCCGTATCATCCCCCGTCACCTGCAGCTGGCGGTGCGCAACGACGAGGAGCTGAACAAACTCCTGGGCCGAGTGACCATCGCTCAGGGCGGCGTGCTGCCCAACATCCAGGCCGTGCTGCTGCCCAAGAAGACCGAGAAACCCGCCAAAACCAAGTAGATGAACTGAAATGTGATGAACATACAAAACTCCCAAAGGCTCTTTTTAGAGCCACCCACCTTCTCTATAAGAGCAGTTTGAATCATATACATTTAAACAGCTTTGGTTCTTTTTATTATATCGCTCTGTATATAGGCTACACTGCACACGGTTTGCGTTGTCTACGCCGGGCACGATCGGCGTCAATAGAGCGAATTATAATGAGTGTTATGTACGTAACAATTAAGTGTGAGTGGAACAGCACACAATGATCCTCCAATGGAAAAAACAAAAAAACACAACAGATTAGAATATAATGTTTCACTGCAATAGGAAGATAAGAAGACATCTTAAAACATTTATGGTAACCTCCACCCCACTGTCGCGTGCAGTGTAAATATAGAAAGTATGTTTTCATTAGCTTTGATTCTAACAGACCAGCCGTCTTTTGAACATATATGTATAGAAACAAAAAATGGGACACTGAATACTATAGAAAACAATTGAGCGGGAAACGCAGACCGCAGCTGCTTGTTCGAAAACAGGAAACGCGCTGTCATTGGCCGCCTCACGCAGCGCTGTAAACACAATAGCCAATCAAATACCGCTGGTGACGCACCGCCCAATGAGACAGTACAGCTTAAAAAGCTCCTGCACAAGAACATAGTCATTCTGTGTCAGAGAACAAGACTCGACTCTCGAGAAAATGGCAAGAACCAAGCAGACGGCGCGTAAATCCACCGGCGGCAAAGCCCCGAGGAAGCAGCTCGCTACTAAAGCCGCCCGTAAGAGCGCTCCGGCCACCGGCGGCGTCAAGAAGCCTCACCGCTACAGGCCCGGCACCGTGGCTCTGCGAGAGATCCGTCGCTATCAGAAGTCCACCGAGCTGCTGATCCGCAAGCTGCCCTTCCAGCGTCTGGTGCGAGAAATCGCTCAGGACTTCAAGACGGACCTGCGCTTCCAGAGCTCCGCTGTCATGGCCCTGCAGGAGGCCAGCGAGGCTTATTTGGTCGGTCTGTTTGAGGACACCAACCTGTGCGCCATCCACGCCAAGAGAGTCACCATCATGCCCAAAGACATCCAGCTGGCGCGCCGCATCCGCGGAGAGCGCGCTTAAATGTAGCTGCTTCACCCTCATTAAACCCCAAAGGCTCTTTTAAGAGCCACCAAAATCACACAGAACGAGAAAATTTCCGCTGTAACGCGGAGTATAACGATTAGAAAGTAACACGTCAATCTTTTAAGGAATTTTGTTTAGGTCTTAGTTTTATTCGTTTCGCCAGTTTATATTAGTGAACACAAGCGTATGTTAGACGCTAACTTTGTTTCACGATGACACCGATTTCTCTTAAGTTTTTATATACAGTGAGGAAAATAAGTATTTGAACACCCTGCTATTTTGCAAGTTCTCCCACTTAGAAATCATGGAGGGGTCTGAAATTGTCATCGTAGGTGCATGTCCACTGTGAGAGACATAATCTAAAAAAAAATCCAAAAAACACAACAGATTAGAATATAATGTTTCACTGCAATAGGAAGATAAGAAGACATCTTAAAACATTTATGGTAACCTCCACCCCACTGTCGCGTGCAGTGTAAATATAGAAAGTATGTTTTCATTAGCTTTGATTCTAACAGACCAGCCGTCTTTTGAACATATATGTATAGAAACAAAAAATGGGACACTGAATACTATAGAAAACAATTGAGCGGGAAACGCAGACCGCAGCTGCTTGTTCGAAAACAGGAAACGCGCTGTCATTGGCCGCCTCACGCTGCGCTGTAAACACAATAGCCAATCAAATACCGCTGGTGACGCACCGCCCAATGAGACAGTACAGCTTAAAAAGCTCCTGCACAAGAACATAGTCATTCTGTGTCAGAGAACAAGACTCGACTCTCGAGAAAATGGCAAGAACCAAGCAGACGGCGCGTAAATCCACCGGCGGCAAAGCCCCGAGGAAGCAGCTCGCTACTAAAGCCGCCCGTAAGAGCGCTCCGGCCACCGGCGGCGTCAAGAAGCCTCACCGCTACAGGCCCGGCACCGTGGCTCTGCGAGAGATCCGTCGCTATCAGAAGTCCACCGAGCTGCTGATCCGCAAGCTGCCCTTCCAGCGTCTGGTGCGAGAAATCGCTCAGGACTTCAAGACGGACCTGCGCTTCCAGAGCTCCGCTGTCATGGCCCTGCAGGAGGCCAGCGAGGCTTATTTGGTCGGTCTGTTTGAGGACACCAACCTGTGCGCCATCCACGCCAAGAGAGTCACCATCATGCCCAAAGACATCCAGCTGGCGCGCCGCATCCGCGGAGAGCGCGCTTAAATGTCGCTGCTTCACCCGCATTAAACCCCAAAGGCTCTTTTAAGAGCCACCAAAATCACACAGAACGAGAACATTTCTGCTGTAACGCGGCGTATAACGATTAGAAAGTAACACGTCAATCTTTTAAGGAATTTTGTTTAGGTCTTAGTTTTATTCGTTTCGCCAGTTTATATTAGTGAACACAAGCGTATGTTAGACGCTAACTTTGTTTCACGATGACACCGATTTCTCTTAAGTTTTTTATATACAGTGAGGAAAATAAGTATTTGAACACCCTGCTATTTTGCAAGTTCTCCCACTTAGAAATCATGGAGGGGTCTGAAATTGTCATCGTAGGTGCATGTCCACTGTGAGAGACATAATCTAAAAAAAAAAATCCAGAAATCACAATGTATGATTTTTTAACTATTTATTTGTATGATACAGCTGCAAATAAGTATTTGAACACCTGTCTATCAGCTAGAATTCTGACCCTCAAAGACCTGTTAGTCTGCCTTTAAAATGTCCACCTCCACTCCATTTATTATCCTAAATTAGATGGACCTGTTTGAGGTCGTTAGCTGCATAAAGACACCTGTCCACCCCATACAATCAGTAAGAATCCAACTACTAACATGGCCAAGACCAAAGAGCTGTCCAAAGACACTAGAGACAAAATTGTACACCTCCACAAGGCTGGAAAGGGCTACGGGAAATTGCCAAGCAGCTTGGTGAAAAAGGTCCACTGTTGGAGCAATCATTAGAAAATAGAAGAAGCTAAACATGACTGTCAATCTCCCTCGGACTGGGGCTCCATGCAAGATCTCACCTCGTGGGGTCTCAATGATCCTAAGATAGGTGAGAAATCAGCCCAGAACTACACGGGAGGAGCTGGTCAATGACCTGAAAAGAGCTGGGACCACCGTTTCCAAGGTTACTGTTGGTAATACACTAAGACGTCATGGTTTGAAATCATGCATGGCACGGAAGGTTCCCCTGCTTAAACCAGCACATGTCCAGGCCCGACTTAAGTTTGCCAATGACCATTTGGATGATCCAGAGGAGTCATGGGAGAAAGTCATGTGGTCAGATGAGACCAAAATAGAACTTTTGGTCATAATTCCACTAAACGTGTTTGGAGGAAGAAGAATGATGAGTACCATCCCAAGAACACCATCCCTACTGTGAAGCATGGGGTGGTAGCATCATGCTTTGGGGTGTTTTTCTGCACATGGGACAGGGCGACTGCACTGTATTAAGGAGAGGATGACCGGGGCCATGTATTGCGAGATTTTGGGGAACAACCTCCTTCCCTCAGTTAGAGCAT
The DNA here is from genome assembly GCF_012432095.1 of Onychostoma macrolepis. Taxonomy (NCBI): domain Eukaryota; kingdom Metazoa; phylum Chordata; class Actinopteri; order Cypriniformes; family Cyprinidae; genus Onychostoma; species Onychostoma macrolepis. The sequence goes on from NC_081179.1 coordinate 21,644,702, forward strand.
TGAAGATGGGTCGAGGCTGGGTCTTCCAACATGACAATGACCAAGCACACAGCCAGGATAACCAAGGAGTGGCTCTGTAAGAAGCATATCAAGGTTCTGGCGTGGCCTAGCCAGTCTCAGACCTAAACCCAATAGAGAATCTTTGCAGGAGCTCAAACTCCGTGTTTCTCAGCGACAGGCCAGAAACCTGACTGATCTGGAGAAGATCTGTGTGGAGGAGTGGGCCAAAATCCCTCCTGCAGTGTGTGCAAACCTGGTGAAAACTACAGGAAACGTTTGACCTCTGTAATTGCAAACAAAGGCTACTGTACCAAATATTAACACTGATTTTCTCAGGTGTTCAAATACTTATTTGCAGCTGTATCATACAAATAAATAGTTAAAAATCATACATTGTGATTTCTGGATTTTTTTTTAGATTATGTCTCTCACAGTGGACATGCACCTACGATGACAATTTCAGACCCTCCATGATTTCTAAGTGGGAGAACTTGCAAAATAGCAGGGTGTTCAAATACTTATTTTCCTCACTGTATATATATATATATATATATATATATATATATATATATATAGTTTTATTATCTCATGCTTCTAACTGCAGTTTCGTTAATGTTAAGTAAACTACTTATTAAAAAAAAACTGCATTATGAATGTCTTGTTAGAAAGTAAACGTAAAGTAAGAGGCAGTTGGGTTATAGTAATTGTTTATTTATGGGGGAATTGAGAACCACTGGTTTGGTGTGACATCTGTAGCACTGTTTTCTCCAAAGCGAATGAGTGTTTATTTTTGTCTTACGTGATGCTTTCATTTGCTTGTTTTGCGTTTTCTTCAAATAAAGAGAACAATCAGATGAGAATGATATTTAAGTTACAGCAGAAGTGAAACTGTCAGGACAGCAGTGAAAAATAGAGTAATCATCATTGCTCTCCTTTCTCCAAATTATCTCGAGTCTATTAAGGGGTTTAAAAATTACACTATGATATTTGAAACCCATTTGTATTTTTTGTATGAAACATACTAAACAAAAAGAGCGGGAACTGAAACAGGATTTTTTTTTATCAGCTGATGTCGTTCAAACACGGAGCGGTGGGTGGAGCTATCAATTCTCCGCCTGTGATTGGCCCTCGTTCCGCTCGTGATGCTTCGAGTTGTCCAATCACATACGAGTTTATGGGTTTGGTCTATGAAAACACGCAATCAGAGAACTCCATACCTCCTTGAAAATTAGCATAGACGAGTCAATAAATATCTCTGTCCGGCTCGTTTAAATTATTGATTCGTCAGCATCATCTTCATCATGCCTGAACCAGCGAAGTCTGCTCCTAAGAAGGGCTCCAAGAAGGCCGTCACTAAGACCGCCGGTAAAGGAGGAAAGAAGCGCAGAAAGACCAGGAAGGAGAGCTACGCTATCTACGTGTACAAAGTGCTGAAGCAGGTTCATCCTGACACCGGGATCTCTTCTAAGGCGATGGGGATCATGAACTCTTTCGTCAACGATATCTTCGAGCGCATCGCCGGTGAATCGTCTCGTCTCGCTCACTACAACAAGCGCTCCACCATCACATCGAGAGAGATCCAGACCGCCGTGCGTCTGCTGCTGCCCGGAGAGCTGGCCAAACACGCCGTGTCTGAGGGCACCAAGGCCGTCACCAAGTACACCAGCTCCAAGTAGAGCTCCGCTCCAGTCCCGAGACTTAAAGGCTCTTTTAAGAGCCACCATATTATCACTTAAAGAGTCTTCTTAACTTTTAATCGACTTAGTAGTTGTGTGACCTCGAATAATTGAAAAATAAACTGATTCAAGTTCTCAGTTAGCCACTTTTCTTCTGATGTTGTTCTGGCAGTGGAATACATATTTGCGTTTGCTCTCAAGTACATCATGTTTGTTTTCTAACAGTGTTGATTTGTAGCTTGACTGATAACCGTGAATTGGTTCAGTCTGCAAGTTTGATCACATAGCATGCAGTCTAAATGGTTAATATGACTTTAGTGTAAAACGTTAAGCTTGTAATTTAAAAGTAAGCTTAACCCTTTATGATATGAAGTTGCCATGGTAATAACTAATTTGTACTCTTCCTTGTTCGCCTATTCTGGGGAAAAAAAATATATATATATTGCACTATGGGAATTTAAATGGCAGGCCTTGAGGTATACATTATGCATGTTTGAGATGAACTGGAGAGAGTAGCTGCTTGGGGCGGAAAAGATGGAGATGTCAAGCCGTACACTTTCTGCTTTCACTGTGTTTACATTATCACAGATGAAGTGAATTAAATGCAATATTGGTCAAATATGTGACACTTCAGAGAAGTTTTCATGAGCAACAGAAACACTTCTTATGTACTGCTTCATACAGCGCCATCTGTTCATAAAATTCTACATAAACATACTATTTAAATACCAATAAAGTGGGGGTATATATGAAGAGTTTATTTGTAAAGACATAACTCAGTTTTTATTAACTTTCAAAAATCATATTTTTTTTTAATTATATATTTTTGTTTTGTGTTAGTTAGCTGTATTTTTTTTTTTTTTTTTTGTGTAGCCTAGTTATTTTTTAACAATCAAAATAACCCAACTGCAGTTTGTAATGCACAATGAAAAATAATTTTTGAAAATTGTTAAAAGTGGAATTATGGTTTTGCAAATGAGCTCTTCATATGCTTTTGTTTTTTTTCCAAATTAATGAGGCAAAATCATTATTTTATATAGCCTAGCATGAGTGATAAATGCTATATTGATTAGCATTGAATTATAAATATAGTTTGTTCATTTAGCCTAAAAATACCAGAGATGGCTTGAAGAACAGAGATAAACCATTTAGTCGCTCACTAATGTTCACAACACCTTATTGTGGGTAAAAATAGGAAAAATAATAGACTACGTCTCTCTAAGTTTTATTATTATTATTATTTCTCTCAGTGCATGCATAATATTTCCTGACAAAAAAAAAGAAAAAAAGAAATCACTTTCAAAGGTTTTTAATCATAATTTATTTTCTAATAAATCCTCACCTTTCTAAACATTTATAGTTATATAGACCTCCTGCATGTTAACAGGTCACGCTGCAGTTTTCTGTAAAATGTATTGCTAATAATCATTATCAATAATTATTATTTTGTTTGATGTTTTTAGTAATAACAATAATCAGAATTATTAGTAGTCATACTGATATATAAAAACAACATTTTTGGGCAATTTCTGCAGCCCTACAAAAAGGCACAACAAACTAAAGAAAAAGTCTGAAAACATTTCTAGTTACAGTTCACATTTCGTGTGCAGATTCTGTTTAGATTTGGGAATTTACTTGATATTGCCCCTCAGAATAGTCTTTCATAACGTCGTGAAGTCTTGTTACAAGTCAATGCTATTTTTAATTAATTTGAATTGAAAGAATGAAGTTGTGCTAGAAATTGAATCCAAATGGTATCTTTCTGGAGCCGAAAAAAGGATATTTTGAATGCTATATACATAATATTTATTGCAGTAGTATGAGTACTTGTTTTAATAAATGCAATGATGCCCATTATCACAGACAGATGTGTCATATGCAGGAAAATTGAGCCACATTTAGTGTGTTGCATTAAATAATTACAGACCCAGATCCAATGTCTAGCAATAAAGTTTGTTTATCAGGCCTTCAAAACAAGCAGAATAGCCTGCATTTCCTGCCATATTTGCCATATCATGTTTATTTGTTTATTTTGTTGATGCTCTGTATATTTTTAGTTTTTATATATACTTCATTTATATTTTTTTATATACATATGTTTGTATATATATACACACACACACACACACACACACACACTCAAGCTCACTTGCACTCCTTTTATTAAAATCTGTTTACATATTTTTACATATGTATGGTGAGTGTGTTACACTTAATGCACATTTATGCTTAAATATTGAAATTGCCATTTTATGTGTTTTCTCTTCACTCGTCAAATTGCTATGACAGTTTTTAAAGTGGGGTCCATTTTCATGATCTTGCCTATAGGGCCCCACAACCCTACGGGCCGTACAGAGTGCGTCCTTGTCGCTTCAGAGCGTACACGACGTCCATGGCGGTGACGGTCTTTCTCTTGGCGTGCTCGGTGTAGGTAACGGCATCGCGGATCGCGTTCTCCAGGAACACCTTCAGCACACCAAGAGCCCAACTAAAGCAGACACTGATCTCTAACATGGTTACTTCAAATGAAACAATAAATCAACATCTAAACCTTAGTTAATTCTCAATAAGATCTTCTGTAGATGTCTGACAGAAATAAAGTCAGTCTGGTTATTAATAAGTGGAGCTGGTGATGCTGTTTGTGGGGTTGTTTAATCAGATCTTGAGAGAGTTAATGTGAACAGCTTTAAGTGATCTGATTTGGCCAATTAACTGAAGATCTGATTTGTCACGTGACGAGTTAAACTAGCATTTCCAGACTCTTGCTTTTTAGACAGATGTGTTCAATAAAAATCAACATGGAAAGAAAGGCAGACTTTGAGTGGAGAGATATCATGTACTGTTAGAACGGGAAGAGACTGCGCCAATTTGTAAAGATTAATAAAGAATACAATTAACTTAATATAATCTTTATGATATAAACTCTGACTACTTACTATGAGCACAATTTGCATGAAAGTTGAGGCAATGACAGAAGTAGGAGTAAAAGTGGTAGAATTTTATACGAGTACGCTTGTACAAAATCATATGAATTTGCTGCCTTGTTAAATTGTATAAATGATTACTACTTCGACATGACACTTTGTTGGGGTTCTTTCTGATGGGGCCGTGGGATAAGTGTGATAAGCAAAGTTTAAGAAAAATCAAATACTGTGCAAAATGTATCTGCAGTACAGTTCTGTCAAGGTGTTCAGACCAACAAAGACGTACCATTTGCCTTTGCAGCTCTGGGTCTTCTCCGTAAACGCACAATACGGCCAAAATCAAATCCCAGGACAGGCCTTCCTTTGGTCTTCCCTTTCAGCTGAAACAAAGAGAAATATATATATATATGTTGAGACAATGTGCAAAATATAATCTGTGACCAAAATATTTGAGAGGAAGGACTGTAAGGAAAGTTATTAACAACACATAAAATAAGGATGCGTTCATTAAAGCAAATCAGTTCTAGCTGAATGTGTTCAACATTACTGTGAAGAGTTGAATCACTGAAGGACTTGTTCAGCCTCCTTGGCAGCTTCTTCAAGATCAGCATTGAGTTCCCTGTTAATTCTAGCAGCTTCCTGAAAGAATAGGTAAAAAAATATGAGATTATGAGATTTAAAAATGTCACGAAGCACAGAAAGAGAGAGAGAGCAAAAACTATGTGTAAATGAATTATGGATTACAGTTTGGAAAAATAGGAACAAGTTATGGCTTTTACAAGAGATGACTTCTTAAAAGAGCTGCTGGAGTATGTGATCTGACGTAACTGCAAGACAGAAAAAAATATTGAATTACATTTACTTCAGTACAATTACTGCTTTAACTACAAATACCACAGTAAAACTACGGCTGCTGTGGTAAAACCATTTTAAGTGTTGTGTTACTGTGCTTTGACTACACATATGCAGTAAAAACTGTGTTACTGTTCTTTAAATGCAAAGAGTAGACAGTAAACACAGTTACTATGGTAAAATCACGAAAAGTGTTGTGGTTAGGCTACCATACCTACAAATAACACAGTAAAACTACTGTCACGGTGGGAGAAGCATGGTAAATTGGCTACACATGACATGGTAGAGAAACAGTTACTATGGTAAAAATATGGTAAATGTGTGAACTTTTTGCATGGTTACAATTATCACGCAATACTGGCTGATTTGTAGTGCTTTCATCAGTCACGTGTAAAAGCTGAAGACCCATGTCACAACATGATTGAAAACGGTTTTATTTATTTATTTCAAACAGCAACAGGTCTATATCGAAGTTAGCTTCGGCTAATGTCAATAGCAGGTTAGCATCTGTGCTAACTGAGCAGCACTGTTCTACTAACGTTAACTCATTTGAACGCACACGCTTCCATTTTAGCACATGCCATGCAACTCAGAAACACAGAAATAATTAAAATAATGATCTCATTAAAAAGGAAAATATTGTTGCCCTTACCTGTTTGAAGGTGCACGCGCATCAGGTGAACCGGGCCGACTCGAGCCTCGCTGGTGACGTCACTGTCGCTGAACATGCTGCGTGGTATTTGGACGCATCTGCTCTCCACCGAAATCAATGGGGAGGATTGGCGTATCATATGCACGCAAAATTGGCATTTGGCGTATGCATTATACGCCATTGCAAAGTGTAAAGCCGTGTTATTTATACGCAGATTGATGAGAACGGGTTGGTATATATATATATATATATATGCGTGTGTGTGTGTATGTATGTAGTTATACAATTTTATTTAAATATCTATATATCTAAATAAAAATATACTATATTCAGTATATGATCCAAAGTAACTAGTAACTAACTACTTGAGTAGTTTTTTTTTATCCGATACTTTTTTACTCTTACTCAAGTAACTATTCAGACTATTACGTTTACTTTTACTTGAGTAAATATTTCTTCAAGTACTTTTACTTTTACTTGAGTATGGTTTTTGGGTACTCTACCCACCTACTGATTAGGAGAGTGGGTCAGAATCATAATCTACCCTTGAATTCACTATATTCTATTATATCAATCAGTGTCTTTTAAATACCGCATTAAAAATTGAAAGTTTTTATTACTTGATTTTTTCCCCAAATTATTTATCAAATCAAATTTCTCTTTATTTTCCTTCCTTTGCATATTCGTCTGCCAACTCATTTCCTTGTACTACATGCGCTGGTATCCAACAGAAAGCAACATAAATTCCCACCATCTGAATCCTATATTGTTTGAAGAATCTCAATCAATATATCTGCTCTGCTCTCTGAATGACATGAACTTGAATCAGAACATATGAGTGTCCTCATTGGCTTATTTTCCTCCACCCATTGCAATGGCAGTAAAATTGCAATCATTTCACCAGTGCATATTGACAAATTATCTGTGATTTTTGTACTGACTTTGACATTAAATTCTGGAATACTGAATGCCACATCTACTTTGTCTTCCATATTTTTTGAGGCATCAGAATATATTTGAATATCGCCAAGAAAACTATCCTCATGAACTGGAAATCAAGGAACACCATACATATTACATCTTGGAAAAACTTACTAATAGACTACATCTCCATGGAAAACCTGTCAACTTCCACTCAAAATAATACAATAGAATTACACCCCTCTTTGTTATCTCTCATAAACTTCCATCAATCATGAATCCGTTGACCCTCTTTGTCTGAAGCCATCCTCAACGACACACCATTCATCAATATCTACACGAGGGGGGTTAGGAGGAGGTAGCAACAATGGCTAATATCAAACGAAATTAAAACTTATAAAAGATTAAACTTGTTTTTGTTTTTTTTCTCTATCTCTCTCTGTCTCTCTCTTTTCTTTTCTTTTTTCTTTTCTTTTCTTTTCTTTTCTTTTCTCTTTCTCTTTTCATGCCTCTGGGCCTCAGTTGGCTGTGGCATCTCAGTTCCTGCCCTGTGTGGTTCAGTTTAGTGGTTGGTGGGTGTGCTGTGGGGCCGGGGACCTTGTGCCTCCAACCTGTACCAGCTTTGGCCTGGTTTTCTTGCCTCTGGCAGGTTCAGCACTACATGCCTTGCTTTCTTAATGCATCACTAGACAATTTACATACAGTGAGGAAAATAAGTATTTGAACACCCTGTTATTTTGCAAGTTCTCCCACTTAGAAATCATGGAGGGGTCTGATATTGTCATCGTAGGTGCATGTCCACTGTGAGAGACATAATCTAAAAAAAAAAAAATCCAGAAATCACAATGTATGATTTTTTAACTATTTATTTGTATGATACAGCTGCAAATAAGTATTTGAACACCTGAGAAAATCAATGTTAATATTTGGTACAGTGGCCTTTGTTTGCAATTACAGAGGTCAAACGTTTCCTGTAGTTTTTCACCAGGTTTGCACACACTGCAGGAGGGATTTTGGCCCACCTCCACACAGATCTTCTCTAGATCAGTCAGGTTTCTGGCCTGTCGCTGAGAAACACGGAGTTTGAGCTCCTGCAAAGATTCTCTATTGGGTTTAGGTCTGGAGACTGGCTCGGCCACGCCAGAACCTTGATATGCTTCTTACAGAGCCACTCCTTGGTTATCCTGGCTGTGTGCTTGGTCATTGTCATGTTGGAAGACCCAGCCTCGACCCATCTTCAATGCTCTAACTGAGGGAAGGAGGTTGTTCCCAAAATCTCGCAATACATGGCCCCGGTCATCCTCTCCTTAATACAGTGCAGTCGCCCTGTCCCATGTGCAGAAAAACACCCCAAAGCATGATGCTACCACCCCATGCTTCACAGTAGGGATGGTGTTCTTGGGATGGTACTCATCATTCTTCTTCCTCCAAACACGTTTAGTGGAATTATGACCAAAAGTTCTATTTTGGTCTCATCTGACCACATGACTTTCTCCCATGACTCCTCTGGATCATCCAAATGGTCATTGGCAAACTTAAGTCGGGCCTGGACATGTGCTGGTTTAAGCAGGGGAACCTTCCGTGCCATGCATGATTTCAAACCATGACGTCTTAGTGTATTACCAACAGTAACCTTGGAAACGGTGGTCCCAGCTCTTTTCAGGTCATTGAGCAGCTCCTCCCGTGTAGTTCTGGGCTGATTTCTCACCTTTCTTAGGATCATTGAGACCCCACGAGGTGAGATCTTGCATGGAGCCCCAGTCCGAGGGAGATTGACAGTCATGTTTAGCTTCTTCCATTTTCTAATGATTGCTCCAACAGTGGACCTTTTTTCACCAAGCTGCTTGGCAATTTTCCCGTAGCCCTTTCCAGCCTTGTGGAGGTGTACAATTTTGTCTCTGGTGTCTTTGGACAGCTCTTTGGTCTTGGCCATGTTAGTAGTTGGATTCTTACTGATTGTATGGGGTGGACAGGTGTCTTTATGCAGCTAACGACCTCAAACAGGTGCATCTAATTTAGGATAATAAATGGAGTGGAGGTGGACATTTTAAAGGCAGACTAACAGGTCTTTGAGGGTCAGAATTCTAGCTGATAGACAGGTGTTCAAATACTTATTTGCAGCTGTATCATACAAATAAATAGTTAAAAAATCATACATTGTGATTTCTGGATTTTTTTTTTTTAGATTATGTCTCTCACAGTGGACATGCACCTACGATGACAATTTCAGACCCTTCCATGATTTCTAAGTGGGAGAACTTGCAAAACAGCAGGGTGTTCAAATACTTATTTTCCTCACTGTACATCTATTGTAAAATAAGCAAGGGAAGAGGGGAGAAAGGGAAAAAAGGAAGGAAGGGAGAGGGAACAGGGGAAGAGGAAAGGAAAAAAAAAAAAAAAGCATATATGTATAGCAGACACACACAGGGTAAGTGGGACGTGAGCATGGGGGCCTGGACTTTGCACTGGGCTGGTTCCACGCTGCACGTCACACTCTATTAATGCATCATAAACTCAACAATACATATACTTATGTAGGGTAAGCGTGGCATGTGAGTGGCGGCCGCGGGTGGAACTTTGGGCCTTGTGCCCCGCAGCACCTCTCCTTGATGGCTCGTCTTGGGCCTAATTTATGCTTTGCTCACGGAGGGCCCAGAGGCAGCCTTACAATATTTTACTATTATAGCTTTATTATTATTATTATCATTATACTATAATACTATTATTTTGTCATTACTACTACTATTACTACCATTATTATTTTTTTTTTATTATTATTATTACTATTTGTCCTCTTCCTGGGGTGTATTCCCAAAAGCAGGTTATGTGACATAACCGGGTATGTTTGAGGATAAGTGAGCGGATAACCTCAGCTTTCGGTTCCAAAATCGGAGGTTACTTTCAGGGTATGTAAGTAACCATAGCAACTTGCTCTCTGAAGATAACCTGCTCCAGAGCAGGTTATGTTTCAGGGTTGGTTCACTTCAGCGCTATCAGAGCATGTATGATCTACTGACGAGACTCCAGTGGGCGTGACAGATAGCGCACGATATTATATATTATTACAATACAGTTATGTATATAGCCTACTATATATATATATATATATATATATATAATTATTATTATGTATTCCTTTAATTACTGCATTTCCATGCTAAAATGCTTTAGTGGACAAGTACAAATAATGTTAAAATGAAAATGAAAAAAAAAAAACAATCCTGAAATTAGCACTATAACCAGTAGAGAGCAGCAGAGGAGCGATCATTTCCATTACTGTAATGATTTCTCGTGAATACCCTGTCTATTAGTTTTAATTTACACACCTTACTCACTCTCCCAAACCTTACACTGGGACCAGAACACTACTTGAATATTTTTTCACTGGATTTTATTGTTTCGTTGTTCTTTTGTGTTTTAATGCAAGTTAATTTTGAGTGTATTTTTCTTAAATGTAATCTGTAGTAATCCCGATCATCTCATTTGACCTGTTTGAAGTGATCAGAAACTCTTAAAACATTCACCAGGAAGAGACTAGGCTACTTCACCTTTTCGTCGTTCTCTCTTCTGTCTTTACTAAAGAAAAAAAGAAAAGAAAAAAAAAACAATCAGTGAAGAACAAAGAGAAATAAGGATTTTTGATAGATCTGTTTATGAACGGACAGAAAATCGTTGTGATTCTTTTTTGAAGCCGTCGTTCAGAAAGTGAAAGTGAAGTTTATATCGCTGGAGCTCGAGCTATGGATTCACTGCCTGTAGAAGAGCTTTCTTGTCCTGTTTGTTGTGAAATCTTCAAGAATCCTGTTGTTTTATCATGTAGTCATAGTTTCTGTAAAGAGTGTCTTCAACAGTTCTGGAGAATCACGAAAACTCCGGAGTGTCCTGTCTGCAGACAATCCGCAAAATCTGAACCTCCAGTTAGTCTTACATTAAAAAACGTGTGTGAGTCGTTCCTGAAGAAGGACAGCAATGAGGTTCCTTCATCGGGATCTGAGGAGATCTGCAGTTTACACAGTGAGAAACTCAAACTCTTCTGTCTGGAGGACAAACAGCCTGCGTGTTTAGTGTGCAGAGATTCACAACAACACGACAATCACAAATTCAGACCCATCAGTGAAGTGGTTTCATCATATAAGGTAACATAGGTAACATAACCTTTCTGGACGACTGCGTTTTAGTGCCACGTAAAAATTTTAAATAATAATAATAATAATAATATGATTACAAGATTAAACTCTAAATATTTCGAGAATAAAGTCTAAATATTTTAAGAATAAACTCAAAATTACGTGAATTAATTCGTAGCAATTACGAGATTAAAGTTATAATATTTTGGATTGGGAGCACAAATCTGTCAGTTTTAAGTACACTGTAAAAAAAAATCTGTTAAATTTACGGAAAAATACCGGCAGCTGTGGTTGCCAGAATTTTACCGTGAAAAATCTGATAGCTAAATTTTAGGATTTACAGAACTGTTTAAATTTACAGTGAAAACCGTATCTCATTAACTGATACAATGTTAATACACAAACCTTTTAGTTAACTCATTTTATTTGCAGAAACCGACTACGCTTAAATTATCCAACTGCCATTTGTTTATAGACTAATATTTATAATGTTTATGTAATGTGAGCATAAGAGTATTGAGAACTATTTTGTTTAAGTCCATGAAGAAAATCTTACTGATTTATGCAAAGTCATCAATTCAAATCTCTTGCAAATAACAGCAGCACACATACATGATCAAAACTAGCAAAAACGTTCTCATTACATCAGTAACTACACAGTTACTGCCTTTAAATAAAGCAACATGCAGCACACAGGCTCTACTCTCCAGCACAATGGTGACCCACAAAACACAACAGGAAGTTGACTGTTAGGTTTTACAGTATTTTGCTGTTTATTTTCTTGATTTTACGGTGAAATACCGGCAGCTGTGGTTGCCAGTAATCTACTGTTTTTTTCAGTTTGCTTCCGTAAATTAAATTCATGGTATATTTCTGTTAAAATTACGTTTCACAGTATGTTTTGTCATCTCACATTTAACCCCTTTAATCCCACAGCAAAATCCTCAGTTTTAAAGAGCACTTCTATGTGTCCACACTACAGAGTGTTGAAGTAACACTGAAGCAGTGATGAATTAATGAGAGAATTAAGTGACTAATTAAATTAGGATTGAGTTTATTGATGAACACCTGCTGTTAACAAGTAGAATCATTGAAGGAATGAGAAACAAGAGCAGAGAAACAAAACTTACAGCTAAAGCCAAGATGAAATCAACTGAAATAAAACACATGAAATCTCTCAAGATTTCAGAAGAGGGTGATTAAACAACTCCACACCAGCATCTTATTACTAACCACTTTTACTTTATTTATGTCATATGTGTACAAAAGCTCTTATTGAGATTTTAGTTGTTGTACTTTCATTTGAAGTCACCATATTGGCGATCAGTGGGTGCTTTAGTTGGGATCTTGAATCGTGACTCTTTAACATTGGTTTTGTTTGCTTGCTTTTAATTAGCTGTGTTTATTAAGCACAGTTTTAAAGCAAAACACCAAACAAATCTATCATCATCTGGAGACTGATTTTTGTGATGTCAACACCAACATGATCTAGTTTAATTAATTGATTATCCCGTGTTAAGTCTCCTATTAAACATGTAATATGTTAATTGCTCCACTGATACTACAGCAATCAAATGTTGTGAAACAGCTCTAACCAGAATATGCACAAATGAATGTACTGAACTACGGCAGAACTTAAACACACACAGACATCAGCAATCGGCATATGAATCTCAAAATTGGTGACAATCAAAAATGATATAAAAATTTTTAAAAAACGGTTCAACTCTGAACATCACAAAACAGTCTACTGAAAAGTAACAACAAAAACAACACCAAAATAAAAGCAAATAAAGAAAATATTAAGAACATTCAGCTGCATAATTTATTCATGCTGCAGTGCATGCTGGGAGTTTTGTACTGGCACCCAGCTTGCTTTGCTGCATGAATTGTTTTTTTTTATTATTAATAGTCACCATTGTTGAGGTTCATGTGCTGATTCCTGATGTCTGTGTTTCTAAATGGTGCTGTAACTCTGAAGGTTTTGTGCATAAAAGGTTTTTAATTTTTTTTCATGGTTTGTCAGCTTAATTTGTAGAGTAATATTACTACCATAAACAATGTGAAAATAATTACAAATCACCCATATTGCTTGACACTAACTGACGATGACCACCACGTTTAAGTTTTAACCAAAACTACTTAACTACAATTTCTCTTGGCTTTTCTTGTCATAATAAATGTGCTTTACAAACACAGTTACAACAGCCAAAAAAAAACTAATTTTAAAGAGTCAAGGGTCAAGAGCATAACTAAAGCAAGCACCGATCACCAAGATGGTGAGGTCAAACAAAACATTTGAAATAAAATATAAACCTCTGTTAATTCATAGATATATGACAGAAATGAAGTCAAACTGGTTAGTCACAAGTGGAGCTGGTAATGCTGTTTGTGGAGTTGTTTAATCATCCTCTGCTGTTTTATTTCAGTTGATTTCATTTAAGGCTGTGGCTGTATGTCAGTTGTAGTTTTGTTTCTTGTTCTTTCCTTCAGTGATTGTGTTTGTTAACAGCAGGTGTTCATCAGTGTCTGAATTCACTCATATGTTCTCAATCACTCTGTCTAGTGGACTATATAGTGAAGTAATGTAGGACTAGTGAATGAGGGTGTAGGGAGTGGTTTCAGACACAGTCTATGAGTGTCGACTCTGAGGCTACTTTCTCGAAAACAAAGGTTAGATCTATTACAGTTATTCACTGTATATAGTAAGGAAACTTACTCTTAATCATTTAACAGGTTATTACTGTGGTATTTTACAGTTTTTTACTGTTAAAATCACAATCATTTTTTACAGTGTACAAACAATATGTCTTAATGTGTTTTTAATGTGGCGTGACAGATCGCTATAGGCGGCATATGAGTCAATCATCTTTCCGATTATAATGACACATTCGTTTCATTAAATTATAGGCTGTAGCCCCTACTGTTTTTTTTTTCTTTTTTTTTTTTAATTTAAAGGGGTGGTTTACTGCTTTTTTTCTTTGCTTGAATGTGTTTATGGGGTGCAATATAACATGTCTTTGTGTTTCGTTTGATAAAAAACGCCTTATTTTTCATATATTTCACCTTTATTGTAAGCCGCTTTCTCCTGTCATCTGAACGACCGGTTGACTTCCTGATTCTCTGAAACCACTCCCTCAGAAACAGGCAATGGGCTCAGATTGGTTAGTTGGGCCGGTGTGTTGTGATTGGCTAAACTGCGTATTGCACATTGTCCGGAAACTTCACGTCCATCACCTTCACGGGCGACAGCTGCATGTGCTGCGGTCAAATGTAAATAATGGTGTCAATATTGCCGTATCAGTTTGAGCCAGAATCAGACTCAGAAAGCGGTAATGAAGAGAGTCAAGCAGAACGTCTGCAAGCACGGCTCTTACAAACGTTTCTGAATGAAGTTTGCTGTTGTGATTACATATAAATTTTTGAAGTTTGTACACGTTTGTCTTATACACACAAAATAGCATCGAACTAACTGGCCACTAAAACCAAACAGCGTTGGCTTGTGTTTACGGTCTTGATCAAATCGAAAAATTACGTCATAAAGTATACATGGAAAATACATTTACAAAATTAGTACATAATTACAAATTCGGGTCCAAAATGTTTGTACACGTTTGTCAAAGACACACAAAATAGCATTTAACTAACTGGCTACTAAAGACAGCGTTGGCATTTGTTTACGTCCTTGATAAAACTAAAACATTACGTCTGAAATTATACATGCAAATACATTTAAAATTATGAAATCTTACTTACAGGTTGTGGCCCAACAACTACTGCCTCTGGTATTAAAGTTGGAACCGCTCCATGTTTTAGTAACAGTTTCTGTGTGAATCCGGCATTGAACTCGTGTAGATTCTGGAAGCTGTCTTCCGTAAAATGCGCAGCACAGAGAGCTAAATTAGGATTGTAATTGTCAGGAACATAATCAAACATAAATCTTAACCATTGTTGACGAACTACAGCGTCCGTAGGAAGCCCGAACACAGAAGACCTGACAGCTGGGTGAAAATAACACAGTTTCGACGGCATGGCTACAACTCTCCACTATAACTCTTCCTCTTCGACAAAGCAGCAGAACATGGCCTTGCCCCCTCTTTGGCATGTTCCGGAGGGAGGGGTTGATGCAAACCTATGGGTTTATTACGTATGCAACCCTGAAAGTATCTCGTTGTAGTCCCATATGAGTCGTTTTTGTAGGCATTAAACTTCCTGATTTTTAAAAGATATCTCCGCTTACTTTAAACTTTCAGCGCAGCAACTTTGCAGATACTGTTCATGCACCAACAGCAACATTACACACTATTTAAAATGAAAAAAGTGAAATCGCAGTAAACCACCCCTTTAATTACCCCCCCCCTCCCATGCCTTCTCCTTTCACTTTTATCTTGCTATAAACTTGAAACAAAGAGGAAAAACACATTCATAATATATATTTCGTAATAAAACTGACATCATTTGAAAGCTGAGCTGTGTTATATTAAAAGCAACAATGCACAAAATTATTGCGATTACTGTATGGCCGGCGAGCTATAAATAATGAGTGGAAGATGTTATGTCCAATCATTGTATTATACCATGAATGTAGGCTACAGCTTGTGAATGGTCACTTAACGTTATACTCAGAATATAACTTAGCCTATATTAAAGGGGTCCTATTATGCTTTTTCACTTTTTGAATTTTAGTCAGTGTGTGTGTATGTTTGGGCATAAAAGTATCTACGAAGTTACAAATCTCAAAGTCCACTCCAAAGGGAGATTTCATTTTTTTTTTTTTTAATCCCTTTTCAAGAACTACAATGAACGGCTCGTTTGGACTACAGCATTGTTTTCCGGTGTTTGTGATACTGATATCACAAAACGGTCCATTAATATTGTTAAAATAAATTCGGCCTACAGAAATTGGCGGTGGAGAAGGCTTGGTTGAGCACTGTACGTTTTAAAATCGAAACCCGGTGCTCGTGTTTAAATATCACTGAATTTCTGAAGGAAACCGACTACCTTCAGAGAATTTTGGATGTCATTTTCATTTAATCTTGCATATAATGTCTGATAAGCAGCATTTGTCACAAGCGTCAGTGGTCACAAAGCAATCTCTCAGCACCTCACTAGTCTCATCAGACCAGCACATACATTGTGGCTGGGGGGTGTTTTTTCTGTTTTTTGTTTTTTTTGTTTTTTTTACCACAGGAAAGTAAACAGGTCTCAAATAGACAAGAATATGATATGAGCAGTCAAGTGGGGGAAGGGGTGCAGAGACCCTGCAAACAAGCCTTCACTGGCTCCTTATGGACTGCTAGCGCAGAGCCCCTGAGAATTTGAAAACATTGAACCCTTAACACTGGTGCTACACGGACAGCCCTCACTTAGCCTCCAGGAAGCCTAAGCACTGTTTTATTGAACCTCAACAATGGTGACAGTCGACAAAATATTCAGATCAACTCTGAACATCACAAAACAAGCTTATAATTATAATAAGCTTATTATTAAACCTAAATAATGTCAGGACACTAAACTACATAACGATGACTTCAAACTTCATTATTTTCAACAAAACAGCACTTAGGTTTCTGGAGGCTAAGTGAGGGCTGCCCGTGCAGGGCTAGTGCTAAGGGGCCAACGTTTTGTTGATGGGGCCCTGCGCTGGCAGCCCTAAGTGGGCCCGTAAAGGGTCGGTGCAGGCCTGTTTGCAGGGGACATATGCATCCTCTGTGTTTACATACATAAGATCCAGTATTTTATCATCTCTAGTACAGCATTTAACATACTGGATGAAGGGGGGAAAAATAGTAGACAGGGAAGCATGGTTAAAATCTCCAGAGATAAGAATGAGGGACTGTAGGTGTGATGTCTGTAGCTGTGATACAACAGTGTATAGGTGCTCACAAGCCACTGTAGCATCAGCCGAATGAGGTATATAAACAGTTATCTCAGTGAAATGCGAAAATTCCCTTGGAAGATAATACGGCCGTGAGCTAGCGGCTAGCAGCTAGCAGCTCTATGTCCTTAATGCAACATTGATCTTTAATACTAATGTGACTTGGATTACACCATCTGTTATTCACAAACATCATGATTCCCCCACCCTTCCTCTTACTGCTCTCCTGTCCGCTCTCAGAAGTTGGAAGCCATCCAAAGTAATAATCGAGTCTGTGATCAGTCCATTCAGCCAGGTCTCTGTAAAACACATGACGCTACATTCGCGATACTCCCGCTGCAGTCTGTATAGCGCTGTTAGCTCTTCCATTTTGTTGCGTAGAGATCTCACATTCCCCATATTATCAGATGGATGGCATGGTTTGTAACGTTGTTTCTGCTCCCGGCATTTTAAACCTGCTCTTGATCCTCTCCTTCTTCTCCTAATAATTGGGTATCACCAGTCTTTCTGTTGAGAGTATCCTAAAAATCTTCCCAGGTGTAAACAATGGGGCTCTGGCTCTTTGGGTCTTCCGACGAGGTGTAAAATAGCCCAACAATGAGGGACAGGCATAATACTAGTCTCCACAGTTGTTCATCCATCCTCCATGCATAAGAAAGCACATAAGAAAATACACTAAACGCTAAAAATACACACACACACAAAAAGGTCAGAGCTACTGAGCTGCAGTAACAGGCTGCCACCCATGTGGTGCCATGACACGCCATGACATATATATATATATATATATATATATATATATATATATATATATATATATATATATATATAATTCTCAGTTCCATTTTGCTCATAGTAGATGAACATATTACATAAAATCACTGTGTGTCTCGGTGTCTTATAGATTTTCACTTTCAATTCTAGGAGGAGCTCAATACAGCACTGAAGCCCTTACAAGTGAAACTTAAGCACCATGAAAACATTAAAGGAGAGTTTGAGAAAACAGTACGACACATCAAGGTGAGGAAACAGAATTCAGAGTCATTTTCATTACAGCTGTAGGATCAGTGCCGGCCTTTGTAAAAATTGTCATAGCAATTTGACAAGTGAAGAGAAAGTACATAAAATGGCAATTTCAATAATTAATCATAAATGTGCATTAAGTGTAACACATACTGTCCGTATGTAAAAATATTTAAATTTAAAAAATTGAAGTGCAAGTGAGCTTGGAAAATGGAAGTAAATAGATATACATAAAATACAAATAAATAAAATAAAATATAAATGAATTATACACAAAAAAATCTAAAAATAAACAGAGCATAAACAAAGTAAACATCAGTTACTTTCAGTTACATTACTCAACACAGCATGTTGATATCTGAACTCTCTGATTGTAATATATATACTATATATTCGGTACATGGTACGCGTACCGAACCGTATGGTTCACGGGGCACATTCCAAATGGAAGTGATCATCCCTATCCCTTTGGAGT
Source organism: Onychostoma macrolepis (assembly GCF_012432095.1). Taxonomy (NCBI): domain Eukaryota; kingdom Metazoa; phylum Chordata; class Actinopteri; order Cypriniformes; family Cyprinidae; genus Onychostoma; species Onychostoma macrolepis. Next base: position 21,663,230 of record NC_081179.1, read on the forward strand.
GGGGACTTTGGAGTGAACAGGGCACGTGCGTGCCATTATTTCGTCGTTTGAAATGCACTTGGCAAAGGGAGCGATCTACATTTCCTCATTATCTTCAGCTGGGATGTTCCCGTGACAACACAAAAAGAATTGGACCTGTTCTGCAGGTGCATTAGAGCTGATATTAGCATCATGCTTCATAAGACAATTTATGAGATTAATAGTACACTTTTACTCAGAACTCACTTCAAACCACCATCGAGTGTTTATAGTCAAGTCAAGTCACCTTTATTTATATAGCGCTTTTACAATACAGATTGTGTCAAAGCACTTAACAGTATCAAATTGGAGGATAGAGTGTCAGTAATGTATAATGATAAGATTAAACACTCAATTTTCAATTTTCAGTTAAAGACATTTCATTATTGAATTCAGAGATGTCATTGTCTAGCTCAGTTTAGTTTAAATAGTATCTGTGCAATCAAATCGGCGATAATCGCTAGAAATTAAGTGTCCCCAACTGAGCAAGCCAGAGGCGACAGCGGCAAGGAACCAAAACTCCCTCTGTGACAGAATGGAGAAAAAAAAAACCTTGGGAGAAACCAGGCTCAGTCGGGGGGCCAGTTCTCCTCTGACCAGATGAAACATACAGTTCAAAAGTTTATATTTCTATTTTAATTTTGTTGCAATTTCTAACAATAGTAGTATTATGTAGTTAGGTATTTTATTATATTTTAGTTATTTTGTTATTTTTGGTTGATATATCTGGGGATATGTCTCTGGGGGTCATCTGGGTGTCCTGGTCTCCGCTGACGATCAGGGCTGTAGACATCATCTCTTGGTGCTGATCCACCATCTGATCGGATATGGACTGAGAAACAGACTAGGAAAGAAACAGACAAATATTAGCGTAGATGCCATTCTACTTACGATGTAACGAGTACATCGTGTGTTATGGGGAGTGTTCCCGGTTCCGGTTGATCTAATTAATGCAGCCTAACAAGCCTTTAACGGATTTGAATAATAGAAGCGTATTAATGTGTTATGTGTAAGCCAGGCTAAAGAGATGGGTCTTTAATCTAGATTTAAACTGACAGAGTGTGTCTGCCTCCCGAACAGTGTTAGGTAGATTGTTTCAGAGTTTGGGTGCTAAATAGGAATAGGATCTGCCGCCCGCAGTCGATTTTGATATTCTAGGTATTATCAAACGAAGTTTATAATAACTTCCTTTTGCGATCACATGTGGAATTTGGTTGTTTACTGTTGTTAAAATATGATATTTATAGCCTTTTATATCACTGCACAAATTAGCATTTCAGATATACACATTCTTCTCAAGAAAATCACATACAATATCCTATCATAATCATGTGTTTATTATCTTATATAATCTATAGTGGCTGTTGTCAAGTTTATTTCTGCTGTGTAAAAGCCTTAACATGTATGCTCTGGCTGAAACTCACATTGTTTGTGATGTTACAACCAGAGGTGGAAAGTCCAGGGTCCAAAGAGTAAAGGTCCTGCCATATTTTTGCTCCACCCATGAACTCAGCTGCTGATTTCACCAGAGGAGGAACCAGGTCATTCCTTTCAAGTCACAAGCAAGTCTTCAAGTCAACAATCAACATCACTGAATAACATAGAAACACAAGAACTGCAACTGACTTCAGCCACAGCCTTTAATGAAATCAACTGGAAGTTAAAAAACTAAACAAAAAAACATCGCCACCATAATTGTGGTCAGTGTTTGCTTTAGTTGAGGTCTTGAGCCTTTTAGAAAATCAAATAAATTTGTTTCTAAATAATTGCAATATTGTTTTATAGCAAATATGTGTGCAATGCTGAATCAAACATTGAAGTAGCAGATTAGCTTGTGCTTTATATGAATGAATGTTCTTGGTTTAAATTCGCTATGATTTTAGTATTTCTTTGTTTGGTTTATTAACTACATTTCATTAAATAAATATAAAAAAATAAAAATCTCCTATTGAGCAAATGCCACCGTAATGCTTCAACATTGAAACAAATAAAAACCTGTTTAGGATTAGGCTTTTAAACATGAACATTTATCATATGATCCTCAACAGTGGTGGCAATAATTATTCATACTGCATTGCAGCATGAAGCATTTTGTTGATTGTCACCATTGTTGAGGTTCTTGATGTCTGTGTGTCTAAAAAGTACAAAAAGTTCATTCATTGTAACTAGAGAAATACTTTGCTTGTGTGCTGTAGTGCCACAGGATTGATTTTGCAAAACCTAAACACATAACTGAAAAAAAAATAACAAGAGTTATTTTGGTTATAATCAAACCAGCTTGTGGTGACTATCTGATCACTGTAGAGCACTGATTGCTCTGCTTTACAACACCACACACACTGTGTGTGATCTAACACAGAAATCAAGGGTCAACAGCCCAACTAAAGCAAACACTGATCTCCATGATAGTGACATCATTTTAACCAATACAACACCAACATCTGATCCTCTGTAATTCCCAATAACAGCAGGTGTCCATCACTAATGCATAATCATCATTTAATTAGTCACTTAATTATCTCATTATCTTTAACTCTTTGAGGACTTGGGATATGACGTGAGACTTGCTTGTGACTTGAAAGGAATGACTTGGTTCCTCCTCTGGTGAAATCAGCTGCTGAGTTCATGGGTGGAACAAAAATATGGCAGGACTTTTACTCTTTGGCCCCTGGACTTTCTACCTCTGTCTGTAATCTCTCTAATCATTATTTCATTTCAATTCCAAAATCTGAACCAATAAAATCGCACACAAAATCTGAACTGTAACTAGAAAGTTTTCAGATAAACTTTTTCTTTATTTGCCAGAAATGATAAAGAACACTAAGTTTGCTGTGCCTGTTTGTAGGTCTGCACCTGGTTATATATGACCATGATATGATAAATTTAATTTCATGGTATCTAAATGATATTGTTATATAAAAATAAAGAAGCAAATTACAAACCATAAGGTACGATAGATACAATATAAATATTAAATAAACTTGTTTTTCTAATACAGTAGGTGTATTTAAAGGGTTAGTTCGCCCATTTAAGACATGAAGTTGTATGCAATCCTTACCAGCACTATAGTGCATACACACTGACCCACCCTTTAGTCACCTCCCTGGTCAGAGTTCTGGCCGCTGGAAGTTTTTCAAGATAGTACTCCCGGTTAGTTTCCGGGGCCTCAAAACTGTGCGTTTTTACGTGAAAAATTATTTGCGTTTCAAAGCTTGATTAATTTAGATCACAAAAAACACGCCTGACAAAATTCATACCTCAGTTTTAATCTGCACTATTTTCTTTCCATTTCTATCAATCCGCGCTGCTGTCAACGTCAACAGTGCACACGTTCAGATCAGCTGTTGATAGCGCGACTCGCTGACAACATGTCTGACTACGAAACTTCTGATGACGAAACCAATTTTAGCACAATGTCAGACGGAACAGATGATGATGAAAGTAATTTTCAGCTTGTTTACCGTACAGTTTCGACATTGGATCATAAAGTTAGTAAATAGAGCTTACCCGTGGTACTGGTACAGCAAAACTCTTTAAAATATATATTTTTTCTTTTTCCTCCTTGGTTGGGGATGTAATCGTCTTCGCTGAAGTGAGCACTGCACACACGGAAATCCTTGATTCTCGATATTTTAGCTCCCGCAGAGTAGCCGATGGCAACCAGCCAAAGCTGTCTCGTAGCTATATCCGAAACTGGAAAACGATGGAATCTGAACAGTGATCCCGGCACATTCTTGTGGTCACAGCCTGAGAATTTACAAGTTCGCACCATTGTTCATTTTCTACTTTTTATGTCGTTGTCATTCGATTGTGTAAACACTATGGAACAGCTGATCTGAACGTGCGCACTGTTGACGTTGACAGCAGCGCGGATTGATAGAAATGGAAAGAAAATAGTGCCGATTAAAACTGAGGTATGAATTTTGTCAGGTGTGTTTTTTGTGATGTAAATTAATCAAGCTTTGAAACACAAATAATTTTTTCACGTAAAATGCACAGTTTTGAGGCCCCGGAAACTAACCGGGAGTACTATCTTGAAAAACTTCCAGCGGCCAGAACTCTGACCAGGGAGGTGACTAAAGGGTGGGTCTGTGTGCATGCACTATAGTGCTGGTAAGGATTGCATACAACTTCATGTCTTAAATGGGCGAACTAACCCTTTAACATATATACATTTATTTAGCATATGTTGTTGTTTGATTAACATTAATGAGACAGACAGGTATTTAATTAGGCTGGTGTCCCTTTAAGATTAAAATATTAAGATATTAAGAATGTAATATATTATGAATATAATATATTGACACATATCCAGTTTTCACCCACTTGTTTACGTTCACTTAAACCATAACATATACTGTATTTACGTGAGATACTCCACACGATGGACATTTTGACAGCTGTCTGTGTATTTGACAATTCAGGCGCAAGGAGAACTGATTGAAGAACTGGGATCACGCAATTCTGGTGTGTCAGATTCCACCTATTCCGTCTTCACTTACTGCAAGTTAATCGATAACGAATTTTGATTGGATAATAATTTTGTTCTACAACAAGCTTAGTTGCCTTTTCTAGGCTGTTCTCGCGTGACAGAACACTACTACTACTCGCTGTGCTTCGCTGTCGTAAGAAAATTTGAAATACGGGACAAAACATGATTTATTCAAAATAAGTTGGGACACTAAAAATAGAGCCGGAATACAGGACTTTCCAGGGAAAGCAGGACGTCTGGTCACCCTAGGTATTATTTTCCATATTTTTACCCAAAATAAGTGTTGTGAGTAGCTGTAGCTGTTTCATTCATACTGGTAGCCGGAGGGTGCCCCCGTGCAGTAAAACCATAAGTGAAAAAATCATAAAATGAAACACTTAAAAAAATGACGTTCCAGGAAATCCCTAATATGGACAAAGGCATACACTATTGCTGCAGTAGCTGAATAAAATAGGACATTTTAACTGATGAAGCATGGAGACAATAAACATATGATTGTGACTAAATGGTATATCTCTGTCCTTCAAGCCATCTCGGGTATTTCTTTTTTTTATTTTTATTTTTTATGAATAATGTATATTTATAAAGCAATGCTAATCGACATAGCCTTTATTTCTGTATAGAATATTATACAATGATTTTGCCTCATTCTGTGCTATGAAACCATGTCAGATCATAAAAGGAAGTTATTTCAAACACTTGATAGATGTTATGAAAATAATTTGGCTCAAAAAGTCATTAAATGTTTTTAAACGCACTGTACAGCCCTGGTGCATCATCTGTATGTGTGTTCGACTTAAAGGGACTGCACAGATCGATCAGTGTTTGACATCACAGTACTGCAACAGCGATAGGAAAGGTTTGCACTTCAAGTACAATACACCTAGAAATTTAACTGACAGCCTCGCGGCCGCGGGGTCCTCCCTTTAAGGCGGGGCCCTAGGCAACCACCTGTACCGCCTGTTGGATGGGCCGGCATTGCATAGGATCACTATATACAGTTATGATTTGATACATTTTATATCACAGTATATTTAATATCATCATCAATCTGCTTCTGGATCCGTTAAATGTCGGTATCTGAGTTTAGAATCTAAGATGGCGGCACGCTCAGACGCAGCGGCTTCTCTGGGTCCCAAAGACGGTGCTTTTATGTCTTTTAATGTCGTCTGTTCGTCTCCAAACAATGTCAATTTACCGCTAATTCATCGGGAGATCACTCCGGGATACATCTATGATCGCCAAAGCCTTTTGGATATCGACAACACATACAAACACAAACTCTCGCCGGCGGCTACTGAGAAGCTACGAGGCCTTTGTTTACTGCTGGAGCTGGACATCGAGACCGCGGCCTCGCCTACTGACGCTACCCGCACAAGGCGGCGTCGCAAGCGGTGTGAGAGAGGACGGTAGCGTGGTAAGCGTGGAGGTATACGAGCCAGGCTAAGGGCTAACCCCACAAGACCGGCTCTTCCAACACTCATGCTCTCAAACGTTCGCTCTCTGGAAAACAAACTGGACTTAATTCAACTCAGTCGGTCTGCACAGCATGAGGCAAGGGATTGTTGTGTGTCTGTTTTCACTGAAACATGGCTAAACGACAACATCCCGGACTCCGCCATTCAGCTGCACAGGCTAACCTGCTACCGAGTGGACAGAGATTCATCACTGTCTGGTAAGACTCGCGGGGGTGGCTTGTGTGTGTATATCAACAAAGAATGGTGTAACAATGCTGCGTTAGTATCAAAACACTGTTCGTCGCTGGTGGAGTTTATGGTTGTGAAGTGTCGACCGTTCTATCTGCCGCGGGAGTTCACGGCCACTGTTATTGTCGCGGTTTACATTCCCCCGTGTGCAAACGCTAAGGACGCGCTTCGTGAACTGTACAGCGCTATTAGCGAACAACAAACAAATAACCCTGATGGCTTTTTCATCATAGCCAGTGACTTCAACCACGCAAACATAAAGACAGTTTTGCCAAAGTTCTACCAACATGTGAACTTTGCAACAAGGGGAAATAACACACTGGACTTTGTTTACACAACAGAAAAGAACGCTTACAAAGCCGAACCCCGCCCCCACCTCGGGTACTCGGACCACATCTCTGTTATGCTAATCCCAGCATACAGACCACTTCTGAAACTTGCCAAACCGGTTCTAAAACAGATCACGGTATGCTTCCAGGACACAGACTGGAACATGTTCAAAGAGGCGGCCACCTACAACAACCACACAGACCTGCAGGAGCACACTGAAACTGTGACTGCTTACATCAAAAAGTGCACTGATGATGTGACAGTCACCAAGACCATCACCACACGCGCCAACCAGAAGCCATGGATGACAGCAGAGGTTCGTGGGCTGCTAAAGACCAGAGATGTAGCTTTCAGATCAGGAGACAAAGCAGCCCTCAAAACAGCAAGAGCCAATCTGTCCCGCAGCATCAAAAATGGAAAACGGTCATATGCTCAAAAAATCAACAATCACTTCACAGACAGCAGTGACACACGGACTCTGTGGCAAGCCATTCAGACAATCACAGACTACAAGCCCCCGCCACAGGCCTGTGATGATGACACATCCCTCCCAGATACACTCAACCACTTTTATTCACAGTTTGAAATGCAGAATGACACACCTGCACAAAAACTGGCCACACCTCCCAACGACCAGGTGCTCTGTCTGTCTCCAGCCAACGTAAGGAAGACCCTATCTAGGATCAACCCACGCAAGGCTGCGGGTCCTGACAACATACCTGGCCGTGTACTGAAAGACTGTGCTGTACAGCTGACAGATGTCTTAACAGATATCTTCATGTGGATAATTGGATTCTGGACTTTCTAACCGGAAGACCTCAGTCAGTCCGTGTCGGCCACAACACCTCGAGCACTACCACACTGAGCACAGGTGCCCCACAAGGCTGTGTGCTCAGCCCGCTGCTCTTCACGCTGCTGACCCATGACTGCACTGCCAAGTCCAGCTCCAACCACATCATCAAGTTCGCTGATGACACAAGAGTGGTAGGTCTCATCAGCAACAATGATGAAATGCACTACAGAGAGGAAGTGGCACAGCTGGCGAAATGGTGTGGCACTAACAACCTGTCCCTCAATATGAGTCAGACAAAGGAGGTTGTGATGGACTTCAGAAGGAACTCCGGTGATCACCCCCCACTGACCATCGACAGCTCGCCTGTGGAGAGAGTCAGCAGCACTAAATTCCTGGGTGTGCACATCACAGTTTATCTCACCTGGACCACCAACACCATGTCACTCTCCAAGAAGGCACAACAGCATCTACACTTCCTCCGCCGGCTGAAAAGAGCAAGTCTCCCTCCACCCATCCTCACCACTTTCTACAGGGGCACCATTGAGAGTGTGCTGACCAGCTGCATCACTGTCTAGTACGGGAACTGTACAGCAGCAGACCGCAAGACCCTCCAGCGGACAGAGAACACAGCTGCAAGGATCATCGGTGCCCCTCTCCCCTCCATCCTGGACATTTTCCTCACACGATGCTTCAGCAAAGCCAATAGTATCGTGAAGGACTCCACACACCCCTCCCACAGTCTCTTCCAGCTCCTACCATCAGGAAGACGGTACCGGAGCATCAGAGCCCGCTCTGCCAGACTGCTCAACAGCTTTTTCCCCCAGGCTGTGAGATCCCTGAACTCAAATCACCCGCCCCTCTCTGAAACCACATAGAAAACCCCCTACCTCCTGAAACATGGACCATCTGAAACTTATGGAACTTTTTTTGTGCAATCGAAGTGTGCTACACACAGGTGAGTGTGCCTGTACAAACCACCTGTAGTAGCACCCCCGCCGCCCATGCGCACTAGTCACTTTTCACACACTGCTGTGTGTATACAAATCCCACAAAAAGACTCAGTAATATACGTGTTTACATGTTCATGCACTACAAATCATCCTGCACTGTTCCCCAGCCAGATGCTGACTCACAATGTTCTCTTCGCACATGTACAGTATCTATCTGAAGTACTCGTATAGTTTGTATAGTTTGCATTTTTTAGTTTATGTATAGGTAAAAAAAAAATTATATATAGCATATTTATAGGCAAATCTGTCAGTAGGATAGTTGTGTATAGGTTTATATTGTTTTACTTCATTGCTGTATGCCTGTATTTATGTAGCACCGTGGTCCTGTGAGGCACGACATTTCGTTCCACTGTATGCCCCCGCATGTAGCGGAATGACAATAAAGCTCAACTTGACTTGACTTTATCTCTGTACTGAATGATGTGATTGTGGTTTGATTTCAGTCTCAAGCTGAGCACACAAAGCATCAGATTAAACAGCAGTTTGAGAAGCTTCATCAGTTTCTCAGAGATGAAGAAGAAGCTACAATCACTGCACTGAGGAAGGAAGAGGACCAGAAGCAGCAGGTGATGAAGGAGAAGGTGGAGGAGATCAACAGACACATCTCAGCTCTTTCACACACAATCAAAGACATGGAGGACATGATGAAAGCCAGTGACGTCTGCTTTCTGAAGGTCTGATTTCAGATGATTGATTGATTGATCATTGATTGAGTTGATGATGATCAGTGATGTGTTTGTTCTGCAGGAGTTTCCAGTCTCAATGGAAAGGTGAGTGATCTGCTGGTGTCTCTGGTCTCTCTGCTTCTGATCCAAAGCCACTGCAGTTCTAATCCTGGATGTTCTTCCAGAGTCCAGATCTCACCACAGCCGGATCCACAGATGCCTTCTGGTGCTTTGATTCATGTGCCACGTTACTTGGGCAACCTGTCCTTCAGAGTCTGGAAGAAGATGCAGGACATCGTCCAGAACAGTGAGTCTGACTGCAGAGTAGCTGTTTTCCAGCTGTTCCTGGATGATAATTGAAAGTCATTTTAGGCGTATCACTCTGCATTCTCTGCAAGTAGATCTAGTGATGTTCCAGAATTATGCATTAGGTAAGTGAACTGTGAACTGTGGACAGACCCATACTCGGAATTTGTGCTCTGTATTTAACCCATCCAAGCACACACACACAGCAGTGGGCAGCCAATGCTGTGATGCCCAGGAAGCAGTTGGGGGTTTGGTGTCTTGCTCAAGGGTCTCACATCAGTCATGGTATTGAAGGTGGAGAGAGCACTGGTTATTCACTCTCCCTGCTGATATTTCCTGCCAGACCTGAGACTCGAACCCGTGACCTTTGGGTTACAAGTTCAACTCTCTATCCATTAGGCCACAACTGCCCCAAGTAGTATAAATAGTATAAGTATAAAAATTAGTGGTGGGCATAGATTAATTTTTTTAATCTAGATTAATCTAGATTAATCTTGGAATTAATCTAGATTAATCTAGATTAAAATGGCTCATTTGAATTCTGCCAAGTAGATCAGAATAAGTTCACTACTAGTAGTAAACAACTAGCAGTCAACAAGAATTTAATATTGATAATAACATTGAAGACATTGTATGATTATTCCTTAAAGATAAGGTTATAATAGTTTTAATAGTAGTAGCCTATTATGTTCTGCCCAATGTCTTCAAGTGAAACCAAACTTTTTTTTCTGACGGGTTGCTGTGAATACCTTTACGTTTCTGTGTATATGATATGAGGATAGTTTTTCTCAAATGAAACGCTCGAGTGCTCGTGAAGTGACTCTCAGAGCAGTTCTGGAGATGTTGTTCATGCATTTATGTCCTCATTTAGTGAGACGACAGACGTTAATATCACCGCAAGCGTCACGCGGGCTTCTGTATGAGTAAACAAACCCGCGCGTCTTGCGCCATACATTAACACAGAGACACGCAGAAGTCATATTTAAATAGACGTTTTGCGGCTTAATATTTACAAATAGGAGTGGGGTGTGCTTACTTGTGTGTGCGCTTACGTGTGTGTGTGCGAACCGGGCGGAACTCCGCTGTGCGCGATACAGAGGCGTGACCATGTAACGAGAGACAGAAATGACTTGCCGATCTTTATTGGGAAGCTTCTTAAAAATACATTTTCCCTGAAGCAAACCCGGCTGCTTCATAGCTGCATCCATTTTAGCACGCATACACACAGGTTCGAAGACTCGTTCTCGCCCCCTACAGTGCAATTCGGCTAGGTATACATCCGCGCTAAAATATCAGGTGAAAGTCATCATAGCTTGCGTAGTATAGACCCAGCTCCCAACCCAACTTTGAGAATAGATTAACGGCGATATTTTTTTTATCGCCCGATAAGAGTCTCGCGTTAACGCAGCACGTTAACGCCGATAACGGCCCACCACTAATAAAAATACTAGTAATTAATGATTAACTTGTCCACAATTATGCAATGGTTAAGCACGAACACTAGTAATTAACGATAAACTTAACATATAGTAAGGGCATATTAGTCTTTATTTACAATTTATGAAAAAAAAATTGAAGAATCCACATTCATGCAATAAATAAGGTAGTAATTAAAGACTAACTAAATGTACAGTAAACGCCTTTTAGCAATTATTTACAACTTAGCAAACCATATTCTATGTGTAGTAATGTACTTAGCCATTCAACGATTCACCATATATTAAGTTAATTGAATAATATGAAGCCAGTAATTATGCTTAACTAGTGCTGGTTTTACGGTTATAAATGGCTAAAATAGTCTAATAAAGAAAATTTGACCCCCTGTTCTAAAGTGAAAGTTATATCCACATTAATTATGGCACTTACTGAGTGACATTCAAGTTTGTTGACTAGAATAAGACAATAATTATGGCTAAACTGCCACTAAAACAGTACTAATAAAGACAATTTGACCCCCTGTTCTAAAGTGAAAGTTAAATCCACATTAGTTATTATACTCATTGAGTGACATTCAAGTTTTTTGACTAGAATAAGCCATTAATTATGACTAAAATGCCACTATTAATAAAGACACTTTGACCCCCTGTTCTAAAGACAGGTTCTCATTTACACTATTGCTTTGTTTATCAGTTATTCTGCAATGTGATCTCACGAGAATGCTTGTTTTGAAGGATTATGTCATGTTAAACAAGACTACACTATAAAACTTTAAAATGAGTAACATTTCTGTAATTGTCTAGCCATTATTTATAATCTAATGATTATTTTGTTCACCGTGGGACACAAAAGGCATTTCCTCATTGTAGTCCTATGCTGTGACTGACAATAGAACCAGAAAATACACCAAAATGCAATATAAATTCACAAAATATATGATTTTTTATAATTATTTTGCTGTCTTTAAGCCCAAAGTATAATTAATTTTCGTAATGTACGTTAACAGAGTACAGGCTAATGCATAGCCTCTCAAAGTATTCTCCATTTGATGAACGCGGGCGGTCGACATGTGCGCTCTAGAAAGCTTCATCCATGTCCAGTCTCTGGTCTGTTTTTCCCCGTAAGTTATGACTGATAAAAAAAAATATTTTTGAACTCTTTCAAACCAAAACGAGTGCCTCATTTCGATGCCATGCCTGAGCGATTGTTATTTGTCCTTTGTTTCTCCGAAACGGACGTAAGAAGCATCATCACCCGACTGAGAAAATGGACATGAACTCAATTCGGAAAGCTCTAATAATACAAGTCCAACAAATCTTTGTAGTAACGCGAGTGTGCTGTTTTCACATTCCGACTTAAAAGCACAACTCGGGAAATGAGAGCATCCGAGGAGTGCGTGAATGCAGTAATTACACTTGCCCTGACGGCAGGTAGCTTCCAAGCTACTACTACTCCATAGGCTACTAATACATCGATTAGGAATGAATTATAAATATACTTAATTATCATGAAAATACCAGAGATGGCTTGAATAACAAGGATAAACTATACATTGTCGTAGTCAAGTGTTTATTGCATTTATTTTATTGTCACGGCTGGCTCAAGCCACGACAAATGAGGGAGGCAACGAGAACGCAAAATGAATCAACAAATATTTATTTACAGACATAAAGATTACAACTCATAATAAATGAAATAACACTCGGTTAACGCAAGATAATAGTCACAATCCAACAGGCCTGCTAAACCTAAACCTAAACCTAAACCCAAACTAAACTAATACATAAAGCGAACAAATAATCCCAACATAACAAAAACAAAAAAAACAAAGAGGAAAACAGAGCCGCCTAAACAGAGGTCCAAAAACCCTTTTAAACTTCCCTGCAGGTGTTTCACATGATGATTACCCCCCAAGTTCCGCCCCTCAGCCGGATAAAACAGAATGGGCCCAGAGGCACGTCACATTATCATTCAAAACGTTTATATCTTCTGTTTACTCAAGTTACAGCGATAGCAATGCCTTTGTCCATATTCTTGGAGCTTCATGAGTTCTGCTACTTATGTGACTGGATTTGTGGATTTTGTGTGCGAGGGCACCCTCTGGCATCCAGTATGAATGAAAAAGACATTGTATGTTTAGTGCTAATGGCCGATCCAATTATTAATTGGTAATCTTTATTTATTTTTTAATTGTTTTATAAGAATCGGTTCAGGCACCGTTTAGCGTTTAATAGAGTACCATTTTAAAAATATCGATTTGACACCGGTATGGAAAAAAACAAAACAAAAAAAACAATACCCAACCCTAATTATGACACAAAAATAATATATGACTTGCTAAGCTGTAAATAATTGCTAAAATATATTTCCTGTACATTCAGTTAATCATTAATTAGTAGCTTAATTTTACTTATTTACTGAATGAATGTGGATCCTTCAATGGCTAATATGCCCTTACTACAGTAATATGTTAAGTTAATCATTAATTACCAGTGCTCAATTGATACATAATTATTGACAAGTTAATAAGTTAACAGCGGCAGTGGAAGGACTCATGAGAAACAAACAGGTCTACCAGAGCTACCCTGAATTGACTCTAAATCAGCTGGACCACCTGGGGATAGAGTCTCCTTTCTCCCAGCAGCATAAGCTGTCATGAGAGCGGATCCGCTACACAACTGTGCTTGCCTGGAATGTGAATGGCGCACAGTGACCTGAGCCACTGCTGAGACAGCAGCATACAGCTCCTTGGCAGTTGGTGTATACAACCATTGCTATGTTGTCCTTCTGGACTAACTCATACTTGCCCTGAAGCAACAAACTGAAGCTGGTGCAAGGCGAGCAGCACTGCCAGCAACTCTAGGCAAATGATATGCCACTGCAGTGAAGGTTTTGTCCAGGAGCCTAACACCGTGTCTACACCGGACCCGAGCGGCGTGACACCATGCAACAAAATACAATAGAACCTATTATTATTATTTAGCTGTTGTGGCGTGACGTGACATGACAACTGTTGCATCTGGTGTAGACACGGTGTAAGGCTTTTTGCCCGTTGTATACAACAACCCATCCCATTCTGGAGGCATCTGTTGTAACAACAATGTGCCTGGACACTTGTTCTATGGGCACACCTGCCCTGTACAAAAGCAAGGTCTGACTATGGACATAGAAAGTGCAGTAACAGTTCGTGTGATGGTCATGTGATGTGTACCATGGCGCCATGCCGATCTCAGGACTCGGCTGTGTACCCAGTACTGAAGTGGTCTCATATGCATCAATCCGAATGGCATTACTGTGATTGCTTCAGTGGAACCACTGTTTTTCCTCTGAAATAATTCAGGCAGTTCAGCATTGACTGAATGCGCTTCTTCGTGACCGAGTTGTCAAACTCCATACCAAGAAAAGAGAACTCTGCACTTGGGAGGGCTTGCTTTTTTCCCATTTGACCATAAACCCATGGCTGGGTTGCCCAAAGGGGAGGACCTTTTACTGGTACGCTCGACCCTCCAAAGTAAACTGAAGAAACAGTCTGTATTGAAGCAATAACAAAGTGTGGAAGTAGGCATCTTTCAGGTTAATCACTGTGAAACAGCCAGAATTTATATTTATTGTATGTTACTGTAACTGAATTTATTATTAAAGTAATTTACTACAGTATGTTGAGGAAAATAAGTATGATCTGTTTTCTTTTTTCATACAGTGTCAGAAAGACGACTTGTGCTGCTGGGTAAAACTGGTGTTGGCAAAAGTGCAGCTGGAAACACAATACTGGGACAGAAACAGTTCAAATCTGTGAGCAGGATGAACTTAGTAACCAGTGTATGTTCAGTGAAACATGCCACTGTTTCAGAAAGATCTGTGTCTGTAGTTGATACTCCTGGATTCTTTAACACACAGATGAAACCTGAGGAGTTTGTGAAGGAGATAACCAGAAGTGTTTATTTATCCAGTCCTGGACCTCATGCTTTTCTCATTGTGTTTCCTATAAATATGAGTTTCACTGATCAGGAGCTGCAGATTCCACAGATCATTGAGTTTTTCTTTGGTCAGGAGGTGTTAAAATATTCCATCATTCTCTTCACTCATGGAGATCTTCTGAAAGAGCCTGTAGAGAAACTTGTTGTGAGGAACAGTAAATTAAAGCATCTAGTTGATCAGTGTGGAGGCAGATTTCATGTCTTCAACAACAGAGATGTGAATAACAGAGAGCAGATGAATGATCTACTGCAGAAGATTGACACAATGATAAAGCAGAATGGAGGAGGACATTACAGTAATCAGATGTTTGAAGATTCTCTAAAATTCAGACGAGAGGAAGAAGAGAGGAGACAGAGAGAGGAAGAGAGAAAACAACAAGATGAGAAACAAAGACAAGAGGAGATTGAGAGAGTGAGAAAGGAGACAGAGGAGAAAATCAGAGCGGAGATAGAAACTAAACACAGATCTGAACTAGAAAGACTTAAGGCAAGGAGACAGAGAGAGGACAAGGAGATGAAAAAACTACACACACAAAGACAAAATGAGATTGAGACAGTGAGAAAGATGTTAAAGAACATCAGGAAAGATATAGAAGCTGAGAGATCTGAACTAGAAAAACATAGGGCAAGGAGACAGAGAGAGGACGAGGTGAGGAAACAACAACAGAAACAAAGTCAGTAATGTGTGTAGTTGATGCTCCTGGATTCATTGACAGAGATGGTGGAGATGAGGAAAAGTGTTTATTTATCTAATCTTGCATCGCACACTTTTCTATTGTTTAAAATACTCCATCATTCTAAAGCAATAGAGACACTCATTGAGGAGAACAGTAGATAAAGACATCTTGTTAACACTTTATTTCGATAGTCCACTTTAGATATTCTACTAACAGTAAGTAAGTTTGCAACTACATGTCAACTAGCAGTCATTAGAGTATTAGTAGACTGTCTGCTTAATACCTTCTAACACTTTATTTTGATGGGTCCACAACATACAACATACTGACTAAAGCTCTTTTCGGACGGGACTAGTTTTCTAAACTACGTTTGAGTTTCGATTCTTAACACCTGTTGTCTGTGATTTTCATGTACCATTTCGGACGGGACTAACATCTCCGTGTTTATTACAGAGATGGGAGGGGCTGTTTTGTACATCTGGGCGTTTCAGAGGTCACACGCTCTGTATGTGTGCATTGCGTGTCATTTGGATTGATTACCATTAGTAGCCTATAATCAGTTTTACTACAAATACCATGGTGAAGCTATATGGCTAGTATAGCAAAACTTTAGTGGTTACCTTAGTTTTACTTTAGTTATTTATTTGTAGTATACCTTTATGTAATTTTCATAAAGGTTGGCCTACATATGTAATTAAAACATTATATAATTGAGTGCAGAAATGAACGTGAGTAATTTTACCTGACGCTGATATTACAATAGCCTGTCTTAACGTGATATGGCTCTTGATTTTATTATTGTTATTGTTTTTTTGCAAATATATCAAACGTGCGTGCGGTAAGAGCTACTACGGTAATTTACATTGGCCAAAACACACAAGGAAACACATGGCAATCACAGACATTCGCATTCGGACAGGATTAGTTTTCTCAGAGGATCACTGAGTTTGCTGAAAAACAGTAGGTAATTTGCTCTGGAATTATTACAGAGGTTGTGTGAGAAAAACATACATGGCAGATTCGGACGGGATTAAAATCACCAGGTACGTCTGTGAAACAGAAATTTCTCTAACGACCCCCTGTAAAACTAGTCCCGTCCGAATAGGGTTTATGATAAACTTAAATTAAAGTTATTTATAGTTAGCAGAATGTCTAAAGTGGACTATCAAAATGAAGTGTAACTGACATCTTTTGTGGAGGTAGATTCCACACACTTCAAAACTAGAAATCATTCTGTAACTAGAGATCTGAAGAAAATGTGAATGCTGCTTGCATGGCTTAACTAGTGTAGAATATGGGATGAAAGCCAATCTCTAAATCAGTAGAATATTCTGCTGCTGAGATACGGCTTATGTTGCTAAGGAGCTATAAATGGTTGCTAGGATAGGCTGTGCAGTTACAATGGTGATACTTAAACACTGGATGACCTCCCTATTGAACTATAACAAGTGCATTGAACTATAAAATGGAATATTAAATACGAATGTAGATTATGTTCATTTTAAACTGTGATTTTGACATTTGTTAAGTAAAGTCAGTTGTGTATTATTATTCAGGACTTTCTGGTTGATGCAAATGTATTGTGTTTTACATGTATATACGAATTCAGTTATGGAAAACGATGGATTTGCTATGCTTTTTTCATTGCATCTCCATTTCATTTTTTCACTTTTTTTTTTTTTTAGTTTCAAGAAGTGATACCTGGTACCCTGGTGAAAAATAAATATACTTAATTATATTTAAAGTATATTTATTTAATGAGAAGTATACTAAAAATAGATTGACATGACTATACTAATTTAAAAATACACTCTAAATCATGTTTCCTCAAATCTTTCCGTGGAGGGCCAATCTGCTGCAGAGTTTAGCTCCAACCCTGATCAAACTCACCTACCTGTGATTTTCTAATGATCTTGAAGATTCTGATTAGCATGCTCAGGTGTGTTTGATTAGGGTTACAGCTAAACTCTGCAGGAGTGGGCCAGATTTGAGGATGCCTGCTCTAAAATGTAGTTATTTCATGTTTTCATCAAGCAACATATAATTACTTAAATAGTATACTATTTACGAATGCATTTGGAGAAGGATGACATTTATACATTCATCTTTAAGAAAGTACACTGGCTAGGTTCTTAATTCCATTAATAACATGTTTGAAACGTTTTAAAAGTGATTTTCATAATGGTGTTCTCTGAGCACAAAAAAAAAAAAAAAAGTTAAATATGATCTACAAATGCACACACACACACGCATGTCTGGTTTGCTATCCTTGTGGGGACTCTCCATAGGCGTAATGCTTTTTCTACTGTACAGACCGTATATTCTATTGCCCTACACCAACCCCACACCTAAACCTACCCCTTACAGGAAACTTTCATTTTTAGATTTTCAAAAAACTTAATTCTGTGTGATTTGTTAGCTTGTTTATCCGTGGAGACCTCAATTTAGGTCCCCACCGTGACACGAGTCCCCATGAGTCTGTGTGTATTCAGGTTTAAGTCCCCACCTGAATAGAAAAACAGGTACACACATCACCAACCCATTCTCACACCCAACTCGTCCCATATTGAAGCTTGGTCAGGACCACTTGGCGTCATTTTTCGACTTGCAGGGTCCTCCGTTTCTTTAAATAGGAAAGCGTCAATATGCCAACGCCATACTGGGAATTTTATCGTCATAAGTAAATTATATATTGGGTAATAACATTGCCAATATTGCATATATGTTTGGGTGTGATTTTTCAATGTAAACAGCCACAACAGTTTTATTTATATTACATAATTTACACATTTATGAGCACATAACCCAGCCCCTGCCCCTAAACCTACCATTTGTCAATAAAACACAAGATATAACAGGCAGATACAACTACTGTCTTAATTTATTCAAAAAATATTAATATTCCAAGTCTTCCGAGGCAAAACATTTGATTTGTGAGAGGAATAGACGCGATCGCTGTCTCTGTCCGTCGTTAAGCTCATCCTGTATGCTGCAGTCTCTGTGGCGAATTTAAAAAAATACCACCAGAAGAAGCCTTACGTCAGCCTTGGTTGTGAAATGCTATTGGCTCTTGTGTGTCTCATGACCAATTGGGATGCAGGGAGTATCCCTGCATCCCAATGTGCATACTATCCACCCTATCTGCTCTAAATAGTATTGAAAATGACTAAAATCACATAGAACTTAGGATGGATAGTATGCACATTGGGACGTAGGCTATGATTTTGAATGAGATGTGAGCACGTTAACAGAGCGGGATCATTTTCAGCGACTAAAACCTTATATTATTCTCTCTTCTTCTCATAAAGACTTTGTATGGCTTCAGAAGACTTGGAATGCAACACGACTTGTTTGTAATGCTTTTATACTGCTTGTTTATATGGTCAGTTTTTGCAATAAATACCTGTGACTGCACTTATATTTGCCTGTCACGTGTTTTATATTGTTCAGAAGTGGGTAGGTTTAGGGTAGGGGTGGGGTTAGGTGCTCCAATAAAAGTATAAATTTATATAAAATTATTTCTATTTTTTACAAATGCATGCAAACCATTAAACTAAGACAAACAACTGAAAACAACGGAGGAGAACGTGTTGTCATTTTCCATGAGCATCTTGACCTGACGCATAAAGCAAGCAATTGAAAGCAATGGAGATCCTATTTTGTCATATACTGACGCCTAAGGGCACTTTTGGCGTCTTCATAGTGACGCGAAAGGCGTTTGACCATGCTTCAGTTTTTGACGCCTTGGGAGTGAGAATGGGTTGACATCACACACACACTTACAGATGGATACATGTACAGGAACTATCAGAATGAATTTGTAATGTTGGATATCAGTATATATATTTGTTTGTAATGTTGGCCATTAGTATATTCTGTATTTGGCACATGTAAATATTGTCACATTCTTTACTTGCATAATAATAATAATAAAGAACTTTGGGAGCACCTCATATTTTATTCCAAGGGCAATACATATTTATTCTGAGCTACACATCTCCGAACATCTCCAAACTTTCTACCACTAGTCTGCTGTTCTTCCTGTATACCTTGATTGATAGATGTCTCGTCCAGTCAGCGTTAAGTAATCAATTTTCAAACTATACCGACCTCTTCTGTTTTCTCTGATTTGTCATTGTGTGTTCAAATTACTGTATATCTGACCAATTGTCGATTGAAGAATAAAAACAAATCTGAACAAAAAATGATGTATGCCAGATTTACTAAACAGGGTAAATGAGAGTGCTAATCCCATAAAAGCGTGGAAGGGAGTGTTCCCAGGCTGATTCCCAGCAGTGGTGCACATTTGATCATTGAGATCAACAGTTATGAGTCCGACTTGACAGCAAAAATCAATTTTAATTCCCCTCAGAAGTCTTCATTATAAAGCCCTATAAAGTTCAACATCCAGGTGTTCATAGCTGAATGAGTCTCTGTAAATCTGTAAAAAATCTGTTTGGCTGTCAATGGGACAGTCACAAGCCTCCTGGTTTTCATCCAAATCTTAAATTGTGTTCCGAAGACGAACCAAGCTTTTACGGGTTTGGAACGACATGGGGGTAAGTTATTTTTGACAAAATTTTAATTTTGGGGTGGAGTAACCCTTTGAAGTTTCTACAGTATATTTAGTAGTAGCTTATCAGTGGTGACTATGTCAAGTTGATGTACATATGGCAGAAATGTAAGGTAAAAATCAGTTAATGACGTGATCAAACAGACGATGAACAATATTGATGGTAATGATTATATGTTGCAATCAAACTTATAGCAAAATTTGATAGTTCTGAGTGTTGTTTCAAGGTTGGCATCATCTGAGGTCCTCTGAGGGGTTGGCATCATCTCTTCTCTGGTGTTTTGGATCCAGACTGAAGCTTGTGTAGTTACCATAGGATGTCAATCACGTGGCAGAAACAGAGAAACAAATAGAGACAAAATTAGCGTAGCTGCTGTTCCAACCAAGAAAAAAATTATTTGTTCAACCCAAGCTAAAGAAGAACAATGTGCATTTAATCAGATATAACTGCAGTACAAGATTGTGAGATGCATTCCCTGCAAACAAGCCTGCACTGGCCCTTTACGTGCAGCCCTCACTTAGCCCCTAGGAAGCCTAAGCGCTGTTTTATTGAAAATAATACAGTTTGAAGTCACCGTTACGAAGGTAAGTGCTTGCTTTGGGTTCCTGACCCTTGACTTTTTAACTTAAGTTTTTCTCTGGTTGCTGTGACTATGTGTTTCTGAAGCACATTTGTTATAGATAAAAAAAATATTCAGAGCAACTCTGAACATCACAAAACAAGCTTTTCATTGATTATCACCATTGTTGAGGTTCATACGCCAAACCTTGATACCTGTGTGAGTCTACATGATCCTGTCCAAATAATTTCTGCGTAATGACTTAAAAACATTCAAAATAAAATAGAACAAAACTTCATACAGTGGTATTCTAGGGCTAATAGAAAGTGAAATTATTAAACCTAAATAACATTCTCAGAGATCAGCAAATCAGAACACTAAATGATGACTGAATCATCAATAAGTAACCATCACAATCTGATCAGTTTGTCTTCTCACAACTTTTGCTATACAAATATGCTTCAGGAACACCGTTATAGCAGCCAGAGAAACATTAAAGTTACGAAGTCAAGGGTCAAGAGCCCAACTGAAGCAAGTGCTTACCTCCATAACAGTGACTTCAAACTTTATTATTTTCAATAAAACAGCGCTTATAGGTTTCCTGGAGGCTAAGTGAGGGCTGCCCGTGCAGGGCCAGTGCTAAGGGGCCAACTTTTGCCAATGAGCAAATTTTCAGGGGCCCTGCGCTGGCAGCCCTAAGTGGGCCCGTAAAAGGCCAGTGCAGGCTTGTTTGCAAGGTTGTGAATGCTTGGCTAAAGAGACGTGTCTTTAATCTAGATTTAAACAGAGAGAGCGTGTCTGGACCCTGAACCTTATAATGAAGGCTATTCCAGAGTTTGGGAGCCTAAAGTTAAAAAGCTCTACCTCCTTTAGTGGACTTTGCTATCCCAGGTACTAACAAAAGTCCAGAGTTTTGCGACATTAGGCAGTGTGATGGATTGTAGCATGATAGTTACTTCTCAAAAATAGTAACTGAGTTAGTAAATGAGGGTGCTTTCACACCTGCCTCATTTAGTTCGGTTGAATCGTACTAGAGTTCGTTTTCCCTCTTGGTGCGGTTCGTTTGGGCAGGTGAGAATGCAGCGGGTGCGCACCAAAAGCGGACCAAACAAGCGTACCGAGACCCAGCTGATGAGGTGGTCTCGGTCCGCTTCCAAACGAACTCTGGTACGGTTCGTTTAAGGTGTGAATATGAACCGGCCTTGATCCGATCCAATTGCAGAAAGCATGCTCAGAAAACACACAGCTCGCGCATATAGTGCTGTTGTTTGCATTTCAATTGCTTAAATCACTCGTTTTCAAACCGCAATGCTTAAAAACGCATGCAAATTATGAGTTTTCGTGACCATAGCGCCCACAGCAACGTGACATGAGCGCACTAAATAGGCTAAAGCTTGCCGCAAAGCCCCGGCAAAAGTTACAATGAATGTGTCTTGGGAAAATAGTAAGGAGATATTTGAATTATTTATTAATAAACTAGTGTTTTCTGAGTCAGTGTCACAAAGATGAAGTTAAAAATCCTGACTCGCATCTCCTCATTGGACGCGCCTTTAGAAAGAAATGCATCTTTACGGATTATAATGAAAGAGTTTTTGTTTTGGATATGATTTATTTCGTTTTGTAGAAATTCAAAGCTTTCTATAGGTATATTCATCATGTCTGTAAGGAAAACATTCAGTTACGGTTCATTTTTGACGGGAAGCACATCCTATTAGTTTTCTTTATTTTAGAAAAGCACATTTTCTTGATATTGTGAGTGCACACAAATAAAAATATACCCTTTACAGTTCCGAACGATGTATTATTATTAACTTTATGAGCAACAATTACGGCGTATTTGTATGATGTTCTGAAGCACGCTTCAGCTTCCACTCTCCGCACAAACGATATGATATGCGCCTAGCGCACATGTATCTATGTAAATGTTTAAACTAACATTTTGATATGCTTTGAGTATTTCATGTCTATAGATTTTATTTTTGGCAAGTTGTAATTACAACATTGTATGACATGTCTCATATATGATGCTCATAAGTTTCTTCATATTGCGTTTTTATCTCATGACAGCAAATCAGTAAAATAATAAAAATTGCACTACGAAAGACCTCCATGATTAGCCTGTTTTTGCACTTCCTGTTTTTCCCTGCTTGAGAATTTCTGTCCAATGAACGGATGACCTTAGCACAGGTGTGGTTGTGTTTACAATTTCTGGTTCACTTACAAAAAGGGCAGTGTGAAAGCGAACCGCACCAAACAAACAAAAAAAACATTCTATTTGGTCCGGACCAAAGCAAGTGAACTATCGGACTTTCCTGGTGCGAATACACCCTGAGTTACATATTTATAAAAGTAACCAATTACCAGGGAAAGTAACTATTGTGTTACTTAAAAAAAAAAAAAAAAAACACATGCAATGAGGGCACTGATGAGATGTATGTGTCATTTGATTAGTTAAAAGACTAAAAATAGCACTGTGAGCAGGTAGTTTATAATAACCTATTCTAGACTATGATAAACACAATTACTCCAGTGAGCTAGTTGTTGTTGCATTTGTATTAATTTTGGTGAACACAATAAAGAGTTGAGACACAAGGACTTTTCTTCTTTCTTTTTTTCTGAGTTATTACTAATCATATGAATAGTACAATACAGATACTAAATCAGAATGAGCTTTTCACCACTACATCTGCAAAATGCATTTGCAGGCTTTTAACAACTAAGTGACGCTTTAACCCCAGACTTCAACAAGGTGAACGTCATTTTCGTCAGTAGTGAGCTTTGCTTTGATAATGGACTAGATTTGTCTGTTGCAGTCAGATAATCTAAGAAAAACACTGCAGTTAAACTAATTCATATTCCCAGAAGTAAATTTACTATGTATGAACTTATGTCTGTTTATTATGTCAGGCAGCACAGTAAACTTAAAGACTATAAGCAAAGTCCCTTTCAAGGAAAGTCCGTTCACTCGGCCGCCATATTTGCAACGCCTCCGGGCAGCTCAAACAAGACCAAGTCCTATCTAGTGGTGATTAATTTGGTTAGTTCATGTGTATTCCAACAAAGTGAACTGCAGCTCTACTCTTTGTCCTAATGACTTTTACACTCATGTGCATGTCTTTAACCATTATCACATTATAGATCATGAAGCCACTCCTGAGAGAGATCCTCTTTTTAGACTTGCAGTACACACTGCATGAGTCTGGGTTTGGTGATGCTGAATACAGAGCCATTTTTAGGTCCACATTTGAGGCATACTGTTTGCCATGTTCATATAGCAATTTACATTTCGGCTACATTCCTATAGCCTAATGTCTCAGTGGTTGTCACATCTATCTGTTTCAAATGATTTGTATTTTTTTTACTGTATAGAGATCTTGCTCAGAAAATTTATCCTGGGAGCTGGACTGAGAAGACTGGGCATGATATTGTGGTGAATAATATATTGCATAATTAGATATTCCAATGAAATATGATTGCCCGTAATCTGTATTTTATATACAAGACATGTGACAGAGAAGACGGCACCTTTGATCTATCAGTCATGTTTCATGTATCACTAATCTTACCTTATTTTTTGTTGATTATAGGGCTTGCCTCGCCAGATCTGTGGAAATGACTGTGGGATTTTTGTGCTTATGGTAAAGTTTCCTTTTTGTGTGTGTGTGTGTGTGTGTGTGTGTGTGTGTGTGGAACCCATTTGCATGTTTCTGTCAACATAGTAAATCAAATGTTTTCCTTCTTCTCCATTTCAGTATACACTTTCCATTGTGACAAGCACAGGGTTTCAATTCCAAGAGGCGAGTTGATTCAAAAATGTTTATAAGGATGAAATTGACGCTTTAAATGTTTCTTATATACATACTTGTTTATCATGAAGTAAAGAGATACATTAAAAACTAAAGACTCTCCTTATCATTGTCACATTTCTTTCAGATGGACATGCCTTTGATTCGGAAGTGGTGGTGTCTTCTTCTTCTAATGGAGCGTTTTAAAATTGATGGGTACGACAGCCCTAAACAATAAACAATATGTGTATATTCACCTGTTGACTACATTAACTTAAAGTTATAAGTAGACACCAATATTTTTTTATGCAATACTTTAGATTAATCTTGTTGTTAATGTTTGAAAGGTATGGCCAGAGGTTTGCCTTCTGGACTGATGAGGCCAGAAGTTTGTTACAGGGAACCCTTCAGCCGATGTTCAGAGTGCCAAGGAAGCGTGCCATCACTGAGGAAATTCCAGCCCACACGCAGGCTGTCTTCGAACGCACTGCAGAGGAAAAGAGACTGGTGGACTTCATTGTACAGTCACCGGGAGCTGAACAGAATTTGGTGGTACTTAGACATATTCATCATTACAGACTCACAGTAAATAAATCAACCAGAGCTTTTGTTAAAAATATTGTCAACTATGCGGCCCATTTATTGGCAGTCACAGGGCCAATAAAAATCCTGTCTGTGATTGGTCGCCTACCTGCCTCTCTAAATACATACCTGCCTACCTGCACACAATCTGCCCATGCACTCATTGATCTTCAGCGGAGTACTCCAGCAGTACTCAGGCAGTGCATGTCCAGTTGTTTTGGAGGTTTGGCTTTGAAATAAGCCCTAAATGTAGGGCTTTCGCCTTAGGGCCATCATATATGGCCTGGCTGGGCTTCAGAATTGGTCTCTGCAGGATGCTGAGCAGGCCTTGCTCTCTGTACTTGAAAATGTGGTTGATATAGTGACTGAAAAGACTATACCATGATTCCTTGTTTATTTTACTTGAGTTATTATATTATGCTACTTAGACCCAATAATTACTCAACATTCCTAGGAACCAGGTTTAATGGCAATAAAGTAGTATTTGGGAGTAATAAAACTTAAAAAAAACCCCTAAAACTCTAATGCAGTTAAAACTGGATGGAAATACTGCCTTGGTTGCACTTTTTTCAGTCCATCAAAACTAGGGTCCTGGAAATGAGTTCCTGGGACTGCGGTTCTCCGGCTCGGTAGGTGGCGCTGTCACAAAAAACTAGGGTCCTAGAAATGCGGTCCTACAACTGCGGTTCTGAAAGTGCAGCCTCCTGTTTTGCAGGCAGATGCTACTCACATTGGCCCTTGAAAACCTCTACGTTAACACACTTGACCGAGAAAAAGCGCAGGGGAAGAGTTTAGATTGTATTAAAAGTAGGGGGGACACCTCCCCCGCGTATTGTACACCCATACAGGAAGCCACCGCAGAGGGATGAAAGAGCCGCGGGTCCTAGATGGAATGGATGACATGTATCTTATGAGGTAGCGTAGCTCCGCCTTCGCGTGTTTCAACTAGGTCCTGTAGGCTACTGTAAAGCTCTTCGCATACGACTTCATTTTTCATAGGTTCTGTTATACAACGTAGAAGCTTGAAGATCTGTAAGCATGTCTGGAAGAGGTAAAGGCGGTAAAGGACTCGGGAAAGGAGGCGCTAAGCGGCACCGTAAAGTCCTGCGGGATAACATCCAGGGCATCACCAAACCCGCCATCCGTCGTCTCGCTCGCCGCGGCGGAGTCAAGCGTATCTCCGGTCTGATCTACGAGGAGACCCGCGGTGTGCTGAAGGTGTTCCTGGAGAACGTGATCCGCGATGCCGTTACCTACACCGAGCACGCCAAGAGAAAGACCGTCACCGCCATGGACGTCGTGTACGCGCTGAAACGACAGGGACGCACTCTGTACGGCTTCGGAGGATAAACACGTCCGTGTTACCATAGAAACCCAACGGCTCTTTTAAGAGCCACCCACACTGTCACATAAAGAGTAGAAGTAATGTTGCTGCTTTTGTTCTTGATGAGAAGTAATAATAATGAACTACTTGAAGTGAAACTAATCTATTTCTGATGGTCATTCAACCCAGAATAGTGTTAATGTGTTTTCAGAATATAAATTTACTCTTGTTTTTGAACCGAAAACCGATTCTCAGAACTGAAATTGCTTGCGTTTCTTTCAAAGACACCGAGTGACCGCATATTTTTGTTTTGCATAACGCTTTCATTTGTTTAGCGTTTTCTTTGAACTGAAGTGATTTACAAATTAAAGCGAATGATATTTAAGTTAAAGCAGAAGTGAAACTGTCAGGACAGCAGAGAAAAATTAAGAATCTAATCATCATTGCTCTCTTTTCTCCAAATTATCTTAATGAGTCTATTAAGGGGTTTAAAAATTACACTATAATTGAGACCAATTTGTATTTTTGTATAGAACATACTAAACAAAAGAGCGGGAACTGAAACAGGAAATTTTTATCAGCGGATGTAGTTCAAACACGGAGCGGTGGGTGGAGCTATCAATTCACCGCCTGTGATTGGCCCTCGCTCCGCTCGTGATACTTCGAGTTGTCCAATCACATACAAGTTTATGGGTTTGGTCTATGAAAACACGCAATCAGAAGGTTCCATGTCTCCTTGAAAATTAGCATAGACGAGTCAATAAATATCTCTGTCTGACTCGTTCAAGTTGTTGATTCGTCAGCATCATCTTCATCATGCCTGAACCAGCGAAGTCTGCGCCTAAGAAGGGCTCCAAGAAGGCCGTCACTAAGACCGCCGGTAAAGGAGGAAAGAAGCGCAGAAAGACCAGGAAGGAGAGCTACGCTATCTACGTGTACAAAGTGCTGAAGCAGGTTCATCCTGACACCGGGATCTCTTCTAAGGCGATGGGGATCATGAACTCTTTCGTCAACGACATCTTCGAGCGCATCGCCGGTGAATCGTCTCGTCTCGCTCACTACAACAAGCGCTCCACCATCACATCGAGAGAGATCCAGACCGCCGTGCGTCTGCTGCTGCCCGGAGAGCTGGCCAAACACGCCGTGTCTGAGGGCACCAAGGCCGTCACCAAGTACACCAGCTCCAAGTAGAGCTCCGCTCCAGTCCCCGAGACTCAAAGGCTCTTTTAAGAGCCACCTATCTTATCAGTCAAAGAGCTCTTGTAGTTTTCAGTCGTCCTTGTTGTTTTGCAAACTTGTACAATATTAGTACTTAAATTGCATATTTGTTTCAAGTTCGCAATTCACTTTTTATTTTTAATTTTATTTTTTGTCAGTGAAAGTTAATTCGTTCTCCAGTTTAATCATGTTTGTTTTCTTACGTATGTATGTATTACATGCCTCAAGAGTATTACATTCACATGATCAAATTCACATTAGCTGTCAGCGGGGAAAAAGGAAGAAAATTGCATTTAAGTGCTTTCAGAGCATTACGTTTTCAATGCTTTGTGTTTGTTCCAAGAGATTTACGTATAATTTAAAGTCATTTATAAAATATGCAAAATTTGGTTTACATTGAGCCCACTTTTTCTTATGTTTATGGAATTTTCCTAACAAAATAAACAAGTATAATATGCTCATTTACCATTCGTTCTCTGTATAAAAAAGTACATCAAATATACTAATTTCTATCATACACTATTTTTTTCTGTTAATATAGAATTCCAAATCCTTCCAAAATAATCTTGAGTAAATACAATGAAAAAAAAAAAAATGCTAAATATTTTCTTGACCACAGAATTCACAGGAATATGGAATATTAAGCTTTGATCTTTCTAAAACATGCTTGGCAGGATACATACTATGAAGTATTTTGTAAGACACTTCCTTCATTTTGTTATTGATACAAAACTTATTTGGCAGTTTCCATGGTTTAACCCAAGAGATATCACCAAATGAAGACCAAAAATAAAAAATAAATAAATGCTGCAGGTAAGGACGAAAGAGCATAATCTTATTGCTACACTGTTGTTTTAAAACATCAACATTTTCAATGAAAATGTGTCCATAAGGATCAGCCATGCTGATCTCTTCTGAGTTACAGTTTTTTTTTTAAAAGTAACTTCACACTTTTTGGAATTACGTCAAAAACAATAGCAAATTCTTTTGGTTTAACTGGAATTTCTTAAGAAATTCAGTATACGACAACAAGTACGCATGGTAATTAACTAACTCTTAGTAAAAGAATACCTATATTGAACCAAGTATGTTAATAAAGATTTTTTTTCCCCTTGTAATTCCATATGAAATTGTGGGGTGAAAAATTGTGCTTATACACCAATTTCCATGCTAACAGGGCTTGTCTGTGAAAACCGGCCAATTTAACAGGTATTTTGTCAACAGAAGAATTACATTTGAACAAAAAGTCTATGCCTCCAAGAATATTAAATATATAATTAGGAAATACATTCCAATGACTTTTTCTATTATTCACAAATATCAACCATTATAAAGGTGCCGTTGAGAGTATTATAATCTAAGACCTCCAGTCCCCCTTGCTCTTTAGGATAACAAACTACCTCCTTTTTAAAATGTGTTTTTTCCTCCAAATAAAGTTATAAAGAATCTGATCTAGATCTTTAATAATCTTGGGAGGCACATATAACAATAATGACATATAGACGGATCAGATACCTTCTGCCTTTGACAATAATGCCCTCCCAAATATTGAGATGTCCCTCATTAACCAAAACTTACATTTATTTTTAGTTTTCTCTGTAATTGGTTCAGAATTTAACTGACTCCTTTGTTTGTTTGTTTTTTTTTGTTTGTTTTTTGTTGTAGTTTTTTTTACAAATTATTACATCTAAATATGTTAATTTATGTTTAACTGGAATATTCTCTATTTCTGAAGAGGAGCGATCTTTGAGGGGAAATACAGTTTTTAACAATCATTTTTTACACTAAGAACCTTCAAGTCATTTTTCAAAACTCTAGACACAAAACTCAAAACAGTCATTATTTGTAACAGGCTGTCCAATGCTCAAAACTTTGCATATTGTGTTCATATTTTTAAAGAAGCCTTGCATTTGCAGAAGCATTGGTTCAAAAAACTCATTTATTATGAAATATTTGAACATTATTAGATCACCCACACAAAATATACCCATAGTTTCACTGTGTAGTTGTTAGTAGCCTACTATCAATAAATATAGTTGTTCAAAACACGATGCGGCTTTCATTATGGTTCTACACATTAGTATATTATTGTAATAAACTAGAGAGAAAAGTACAGACACTGGAATCATTGAAAATTATTGATGAAATAATCAACTCACAACAGGTATATGTTTTCATTAGTTAAACATCTTGGGAAAAAATCGTCCTGCATGGCAAATCCAGAAGAGTGACGTGTTTGTGAGGAGCCTATTGAAAACCCTCCTCCATGTGGAGAAAAACTCTTCAGTCAGGTTACAGTAAGGAAAGGGGAATATTGGGGTAAATATAAGGTGATAAACTGTGGATGGGCCTGAAACCATGAGTGCTTTCTGTGCCGTCGCTAGGAATTCTGGGTCCTTTGCACTGATTTTGCTGTGGGGCCCCTCAAAATCACATTCAGTGGGGGGTGGGACGAATATCGTTCTGGGCCGCTCTCAACCGCTAAAAGTGATAAGTTGACTCAACTTAAAAAAATTGAGGAAATCCATTGCCTTCAAATTATTGAGTAAATAATACTTTTTTTTTAAAAAGTCAAGTGAACTTGACAATTCACTTAATTATTTTTTTAAATTTTTTAAATTATTATTTACTTAATAATTTTAATGCAACGGGTTTCCTCATTTTTTTTAAGTTAAGTCAACTTATGACTTTTTACAGTGTGGGCTTTCAACCTCTCTTCTATCTCTTGGCCAGGTTACAGTAAAGCCTGCATCATCCGAACATATCAACAAGTCCAATGGTTTTCATCAGCTTCCAGCTCTATCACCCTCTAAAAAGGCAGTTACAGTATTGTAGGAAAAACAAATACTGATATATAGATATATATGATATATGATATGTTTTTCTCTCCCAACAACACGCGTCTTGAAACTGATCATACCATAACATACTCTGTCCTCAGTTGCTTCACTCTCATAATCTAAACATGTAATATTGTTCATCATTTTCCATAAAAAAAATTTAAAAAACTATGCTTCAAGAGTAATGCAAAAGTAATGTAGCATTTTGAGCAGTTGTATCAATTGATAGTTAGAACATTAACAAATAAACATTCAATTCAGATGCATTTTGTTATTTTTTATTTTTTTTTCAGTTGTATTTTGAAATAGTAATACTTTAATGTTAAGTTGTGTCATTGTGAACCAATGATTTTAGTTCAATGAACAAAAGATCTTTGGCTCATGTGTATTGTATTCAAGCATTTGGAAAAAGTGTTAAGTGTTCTGAAAACTGTGCATTTTGATCATCGGTTGAATTCCTCAATGTATCTAATTATTTTAGGTACTTCAATTTTTTTTTCAAAAACACTGCAGTGTCATCAGCAAATTGGCTAAGTTTAAATTGTACACCTACAGCTGTGATACCATTAAATTAATTTATTTTTATATGCGATGATAAAACCTGAGTGAGTAACAAAAATTAAAAAAAGGAGAGAGTGTCACGATGAATATCAAATCTTTGTGAGGTATGAGCAAGTTTAACAGAACTATTACACCAACTATAGAATGTTTTAACTGCTTTCAAAAACATATCTCCAAAACCAAAGAATTTAATAACTTTGAAAACAAAATCATGACCATCAATTTTCTGACCAAAACCATATTTTTTAAATGGTAAATTTTTTTTTTTTTTTTTTCGAAATTGAGAGTTATACATTATGTCAAAGCTGAATAAATAAGCCTTCCATTGATGTATGGTTTGTTAGGATCGGACAATATTTGGCTGAGATACAACTATTTGAAAATCTGGAATCTGAGGGTGCAAAAAAAATCTAAATATTGAGAAAATCACCTTTAAAGTTGAACAAATTAAGTTCTTAGCAATGCATATTACTAATCAAAAATTAAATTTTGATATACGGTAGGAAATTTACAAAATATATTCATGGAACATGATCTTAATTACTTAAGTACTTGTCATGTTTCGTTTCTATAGTTTTCGTTTTTTGTAAAAGTTTTAGTTTTTTTTTTTTTTTTAGTTTACATTTTTAAGTTTTAAATGTGTTTGTTCTTGGCAACACACTATCTAAAACTGAATGAGTCATTACTTTATAGTATGTACAATAGAAAAAACAGGGTCCCCTACGCAGAAATTCAATTGGAACCTTGATTGAAATTGCTTTCCAGTTTGTGAGTGTTGGATGTGGATGGTACCCCATGATAGATGATGCCAGGGATCAACAAAAATTCCAACATACATGCCTTTGATGCAAGCTTGTCTCCGTCACAGAATAAAAAAAGTAAAAACAGTAATTGTGACCTTTTTGTCTCACAATTCGGACTTCTATTCTTGGAATTGCGAGTTTACGTCTTGCAATTCAGACTTTATCAGAATTGTGAGATAAAAAAGTTACCCTTTATATTCCATGACAGAAATAAGCTTTCATAGGTTCCACTTGTGTATGCGGAAAAAATAAAAAATAAACAAACAAACATAAAAATGCACAGTCCAGCACACATTCTCACTCCTCTCCCCTTCCTCTTCTCCCTTTTTCTGATCCAACTATTCCTCTACCTCCTACAAATATTCCTCCTCCTCTGTCTGACATTATTTCTGCATCCACAAAACTCAAAGAGGTCTTTTTTACTCAATGTTGTTGATGTAATGGAAAGAGCTTCAACACCTGACTGTTCCTCCAACTTAGACTGGAATCAGCTTTTCTAAATATTTCAGTGATCTGTTACTTAAAAATGCTTATTAGTTGTTACAATATTTTATATAGGGATTTTTTTTTTCTAATAATTTGGAGCTGCATGCTGTTGCTGCAGGAATATAAGCTTTATACTATATTTAAGTTTTGGAACATTAGGTCTTCATTTCTGACATGGAGCATTTGTAAATAAGATTAAAAAGAGGCATGGTTTTGGTTTTGGGTAAGCTTGTGTATGAAAAGAAAATTTAAGCATTTTAGAAACATTGTAATTGACTGCATATTGTGTGAGAACAACATGAATTGTGTTAATGGTCTGGTCACAACAGACGGATGCTGGACTAATTGTGTTGTCTTTATATGCCCAGATCACATATTGTCTGAAATCCTGTCTGAAAAGCAATGGCATTGCATTTTTATATCTTAAAAGAACACCAGGTCCATGTAAACCTTAATGTAAATTCCCAAATTTATTCTCCCATGAACACGGTCATGTCTTCACTCACTGTGATACAGACATTTGTTTTCATGGGCAAGATAAATACGTTTTAACCTTTCAACAACAAACCTTTGGCATTTCTTCTAAAAGTAGGCAAAATTGCATCAGTGTTTTGTGTAGTGTGGATTAGCAGAAATTGTTCAGCACAAATGTGGTTATAATAAAGATCTCAGATCACAAAAGAGGTTAGATTTATGTCTTGTATCTGTTGGAATAAAAAGACTGCAGCAAAATAAATAAATAAATAAATAATAAAAAAAGGCTTTTCTTACTTTGTATTTTTGTCTTGTTTCTAGTCAAAATATATATAAAAAAAAAAAAAAAAAAAAATCTTTAATCAAGATGCATTTACTAGATTTCTGGGAGAAAAAAAACAAGTGAATTTTGCTTAAAACAAGTAAAATTATTTGCCAGTGGGGTAAGTAAAAAATCAGCCGCTAATGTTTGTGTTTGTCCATCTCTAAAATACAGTAAATTATCATCATTTGCGTATAAAATGCCAATTTAGTGCTGATCCGCGGCCTGCTGATCCTTAAGGAAATATGATTGAAGCGCTGTTCAGCCTGAAGAACCCGGAGGTGCTGTCATCAAGAGTTTATTTGTAAACAATGACTTCTTCAGACTAAAATGACCATGGTTACTAAACAGATAATAATAAAGATAGGCCTATGATTCTAGAGTTAGCATGATTTTTCTGTAATATGGTCAAATCAATTACAAAATCGTACACAAAGGAACGCGCATTCTCGTGTCTACACCAATAAGATTTGCCGTGTTATAAACCAATGGAATCGGGGGTGGGCGGAGCGACACGTGTCGCCCCGCCCCAATCGTCCAGATTGCACTCGGGAGTACTCGGGAGTACTCGCCTTCTACAGCAACGCTTCACTCTCCATTCCAGTAGGCGGCGGAACAGCACCACTGCTTGGTTTGCCAACCACCATTAAACTCAAAAGAAGAAGAAAAACAAAAAGAAGCAGGTTGCTAACCGCCAAAACACGAAAAGAAGAAAAATCAGTAACTATATTGCCTTTTCATCACGATGCCCCGCCGCGCGCGCAAGGAAGCTGGCCAGACCAACCTGGACAGTGATGAAGAGTTCACCCTTTCCTCGGAAGAAGAAGAAGGAGAATACGACGATGAACGCTTGCATTTTGAGGAACGATTTGATCCAGCCGAGGATACAATTTCGGACGAGTGAGTTCTTACTTGCATTAGTTATTAGAGTCGCATATTCCTTACATAATAATTGTACACGCTCCGATTTAAAATAAAAGGGAATGGACTATATTTCAGTAACGTTAGCGTAGTTTTGGCTAGAGTATGATCGGTGTTTACTGGCTAATTTACTAAGCCCAGCTCTGCTTGCAACAGGGATGCAAACTTGTCACCTAGTCTTGAATCCAAAATAGGTAATTTGTGTGTGTTTCGTGTAGATCCGCCGAGTTTTTAAATTAGGAACTGCTTGGCTGTGTGCGCGCGTGCTCTGATTTCAACATGGTTTCTGTTTACAATGTGTTGTGCAGCGTTGAACTTTGTGGCCAATCACAGACATGTCTGTTGAAAGCAGTGGCCAATCAGAGGTGTTTACTGTAGGTTTGTCGGAATCCGATGAATGTTGTCAAAGCACAGCCAGTTTTTTGCAGATTTCCACATGCTCTGAATTCCTTTAATTATAATAAAGATAAAGGGTGGAAATTATGTAAATAAGAGATTCTTTGTGAAGGGTGGAGTTAGGTTTATTTATTTAAGACATGAGTTTTCGCGCGCGTGAGCTCTTTTCTTTAAACTGTAAATTGATTATATACAGAATGTGACCAAAGTTTTGTTTGTCACACTTCTAAGTATTTATTTCCAGGTCTAGTGCAAAGTTTTTAATTGCGAATCTGCTAAATTGTTTTGAGTTTACACGAAAAACAAGTGTTTTTTTTTTCATGTATCAAAAATGCATTTTATCCCTTTTTCCACTGCTGATGAGTTTGCATCTCTGTTGCAAATATCTGCTTAGATGTAAATGTTTTGAAAGTGCTATACATAAGGACTTTAAAAACAGACATAAAGAGCAGGGCTATATGCCTATAAACTTTCCATCACTTATGCATGCACTTATGTTACATTGGACAACCTAATCTAATACATGTTTACAACTATTTGTGCTTTTCTGTAGGAAAGTGGTGCCTTCACGTGCACCTCACACAAGGACGGCACACAAACCTACGTTAGTTTTCAACGCGGTCGAGAATCTTAACGAGTAAGTGTGCATTTACCTGCCATTTTACATGTAACAGTTTAATTTTGCTGGTATGCTGTAAGATAATACACAAAGTATGTGTGCACTTGTTAGCATTATTTATTGAAATGTTGTTGCTAACCCTACCACTGGTGGTAACTTTTAAATCGACTGGTAGCAGTAACTTCATGTTATGTACAGCTTGTATGATACATACATGCATACATATGTACATTAAACAAACAAACACTTATTGACTTAATTTAATTTTACATAGGTTCCCTGTTCTGATGTATGTCAGTATGTTTTGCTTTCACATTTGAAGCTACATGCATACAAAAATGAGACTTTACAGAAAGTATCTATGCTGTTCTTGTACTCAAACTAATATACTATGTAAAACTTAGCTCAAATTATTTGAGATTTCTACTGAAAATTTGTATAATTTTTCATTCAGGCAAGAAACCTTTAAATCTCACAAAAAGTCCTCAGATTAGTCAGCAAATTCTTCTGCACAACGTCAGTTGTTTTACAAACACTTGTAACAAATAACTTGTAAAGTAATTTGAAAACTTTCTGTGAGACATAATTTCACAAACAGCGTGAGTGAATCTCTGTGCGTGCTCTTTCTCTCTCAAAATGCGCAAATGGCTTGAAATCACATCGCGTCTGCACTATAACAGAGCTGCACGCTGAACAGTTGACACAGGAATTGCCACTTGCACAATCGAGGCAGTGTCGCATCGTCTGTGTGTTTGAATGGTGTTTAAACCATTCAACGCTCTCTCGCACGCTCTCCTGGAGCCCGTGCGCTCATGCACACTCGCAGCGCACACATATAACGCCAGGTTCACACACACTCCGTTTGTAGTGCAAATGTGGTGCATATTTTGTCTGCGCTCATGTTAATGGATTAAAGAGTTCACACTGCACACGGTTGCGGTCCGGCAGTGTGTTCCAGGAGCGGTGCGTCTGCAGCAGTGCAGAGATCGTTTCTGCGCTGCAAGTGTAGGGCTGTCGCGGTTAAGGAATTTCCCTTGCGGTAATTTTGAGTGGCTCAATAGCGCGGTATGCGGTATTACTGCATATATATATATATATATATATATATATATATATATATATATATATATATATAATCTGTGTGTGTATGTGTCACGATGTAAGGAGGTCATATTCAGAAACTAAATCGCGTTGAAACAGGAAGTGAAGTAAACAGAAGAGAATGACAAAATAACGGTCCACATAAAACTTACCTGACAATAAGATCATTAGTATATTGTTAGCCTATATATATATATATATATATATATATAACAGTTAGTTCTGATCCTCGAATCTGACTGACAAGTTTTCTGTTGATATTTCACCTGCGTGTTCTAGACGGCTGTCAGTCAGTGCAGCTTCATTGTTTCGCCTCAAGGTGGCGGCAAGAGACTGTCTTTGAGTGAGTCTTCATTCAACTACACGTTCAAAAGCGCTGATTCATTCAGAGATTTTTAATAAAACACGCCGTTTAAATCATTTTAACTTTGAGCGCCACTTTTAAAGGCTCAGCTGACCAGCAGAGCGTCGATGCTAAGACATATTTCGCCTTCCTTGGACATGACAACCTGTTTTCACAGATATACATGACTTGGCCTGAAGGACAGACGCAGGTAATCGCACGTGATCAGTCGATCTCTCTCTCACTCGCTGTCTGTTTAGGCTTGTTAAGTGCAAATTTACTGAGCCTCTGTGCAAATCAGCATGGTACACATTGTTATCATTACTAATATTCAGTACACATGCACGAAGTGTAAAACAAGAAGGGCATAACCTTACGAAAAAGAAAACACTGAAATATTGCGGTTGTTGCATTCCTCTGTGGTCATGCTCGTCAATAGCGCGGTATTGCGATATTGCGGTTATCGCGACAGCCCTATGCAAGTGAAGAATTAAAGTAACCACGCTTTGTGTGCGGTAAATACGAACATGGATTGACACGGAAATGTAGTAATTACACCATAAATGCTTATGGGTTGACTGTGAAACACAGTAGATTTCAAATATATGGCTTTTTGGCTAGGTTTAAAGGAAAAGAGCACTTTTAGATAAACAAGGCAATAATAGATGGCATTTGTGGAGGTAGGAAAACAAAGTTCTTTATAAACCGCAGGTTTGCTTGTAATAAATATTTAAATGTAAAAGAAAAGGCAGTAGTGCTGACTGTTAATGTCAGTGATAAGTTTTAATTTAGAATGTTTGTGATAAAGTAAGTAAAGTAGTTTAAATGTTTAGCCACTTGCTTGAACAACTTAATATATCAATCTAGAAGTAAATGCAAAAGTAAAGTCTGACTTATACTTCTGCGTCGAAGCTACGCCGTAGGCTATGTGTACTACAGCGTAGCCTGCTCTAGCCTGACGTGCACCTCTCCAAAAATGTCACAGTGCGTCAATTCTACGTGGACGGCAAGTGATGTGATTGGTCTGCTAGAACCCCTCCTTCCGTATGTATTTGGGTTGTGTGTTTTTTTTCCACTTGGATATATATTTTAATGTTACACCTTCTTATTTAAAAAAACAAACAAAGAGGAAGTGTCTTTATTATATTTATCTTATTATTTATTATACAACATAGCATATACATCACTTAGTTGTCCGTGACAAACAATGTTGTTCTACCATGGTACAAGTCCTTGTGGAGATTGAAAGAATGCCATCTTTTCCTGTTCCGTTGTTGACTAATTTTTTTGTAGTTTTAAATAATCTATCTGTTCTTTAATATTTATTTGCCTCGGTCATAATTAGGGCTGGGTTAATCAATTAATCGTTTTTTTTTTTTTTTTTTTAATGACGTCGATTCGATGTCGATTCTCAAAAGCCACGAATCGTTCTTTTCTGGTATTTATTTCAGCAAACATTTAAAACAAGATCTGATTAATGTGATTCTTATCATTAGTCTTCTCCACTAGATGTCACCCTTATTTACCGATGCGTGATGTTACAACAGAAAGCCTGTCATTCATTCAGTGCTTATGGCGGAGATACTGTTGATGAGAACCAAGAACAAAGCCATGCGCATGAATTATAATGCTCAGGTGAAATGCTATAGTGATGCTATAAATCTGTAGAAGCATTTGATATCACGCATAAGGCGCCATGGTTTCCGCAATGAATGAATGGTGGATGGCGCGACGCACTGTTTTGTTTACCACACACATACTAAAGCGCGGACGACGCTCGCGGTGTTTTCATCTTCTGCCGTCTCACTATATGATGATATTAACACACTGCTGCTCTGAGAGTCATTTCAGTAGCATTTTACAGTTTAATTTGAGAAAACTACCGTTATATCACATGATACACAGCAACTGCAAGTTCCTCACGGCAACCTGTCAAAATAAAAGTTTAGTTTAACATTACGAGCAGTCTTAAGACTCAATGCTACTACTACTAATAAATATTAATAAATCTTTATTTTTAAAGGAATAATCCCATTTGTTTTATTTTTAATTTTGAACATGCAGCCTGCAAAACACTAAAATAAATATCAAAGAAATAATACAGTTAAATAGGAAAGTAGCCTTAAATAAAAAAGTTAAATACACCCTGTCTACCTGATGCGAGCGGCGCGGCGAGACACAACAAAATACCAGTAAATCACTCGCATATGCGACTAAATCCCCTGGGCGACTAAATGATGTCTAATATAAGCCACTGGCTTATAAATGCTCAGATTCTACTCGCCAGTGTGTGAGTTGGAACAAAAGTGAACCGTACCGTGCCGTACCATGCAGTGGAAAAGCGCCATATGTTCTACAGATGGTGGTGCCAGGAGCAGATTTGGTAGGCTGGGGGGTGGTGTTGGGGTATTAAAAAATAAATATATTTTAATCATAAAATTACTATTGTTTTGCATTAATAAGTGCAGTAACTAATAATATTATTTATATTTCTTGGTAATGCACATTTGACAGTAAAGCACTGAGCTTGAGTTGGGAAGCATTCAAAATGTACGTGGTAACGTGCAAAATGCAATTTCATATGGAAACTTTATATTCTACTCTTATTGAATTTCTACTTTTATTAAATGAGTAGCATTATCCTTCTATAGGATTATACAGAACTGACTTATAAACGTATAAATGGATCGATTCAGTCGCAAATTGAAAAGTTTTGTGACTTTTTTTCTTCATACACACAGTGCACAATTTTGACAACATTTGATTTATTGATGATTTGATATTTTATAATAGTGATTGTATAATTTCAAAATATAAAGCAAAACGTATAAATAAATGACTAATCAGCCAATATGCCCTCCTCTGCTGTCATCTATTGGTTATAGTGGTGATTTGATGTATTTTTTAATTTTACATCTGTTTGTTTACCACAAAGAATATTTAGGTCATCCCATTAAAATAACATTTAATTTGGATATTTTTTAGAGCTCTAAAGAGCTGCAAATAGCTGTTTGAAAGTCATTTAAAAGTGCTTGAATTTCTCTCTCAAAAGGTATTGTACAAACCCTGAAAGGAATAATGTAACAACATTTGACTATTTCAGCCACAACACCATGGTTATAGCCAGCGTTACTACTTCTGGTTTTCTACGCGCTGTTTGAGGTTTATATTAGAGAATTCTGGGCTGAATTTGAATGCTTCTCACTAGATCTAGATCGTTCTGCGGCGAATGCAAATGCTTCTCATTGGATCTCGCAGCAGTGCTGTGCAGTATCAGTATCACGAGATCAACACAGGTTCCCGATTAAACCTGTTCTGAGCTTGGACCTGGTTTGCTTGCGCTGTGCTTTTATACTGCAATTATTGATCTGAGCTGACAAACGGTCGGTGCTTCACTGCTCAAACGATTTTGTTACATGTTTGTTTCCGGAAACTTCACGCCCATTACCTTTACAGGCGACAGTTGCATGTGCTCTGGTCAAATGTAAATAATGGTGTCAATATTGCCGTATCAGTTTGAGCCAGAATCAGACCCAGAAAGCGGTAATGAAGAGAGTCAAGCAGAACTTCCGCAAGCACGGCTCTTACAAAACGTTTCTGAATGAAGTTTGCTGTTGTGATTACATATAATTTTTTTAAGTTCGTACACTTTTGTCTTATACACACAAAATAGCATTGAACTAACTGGCTACTATAACCAAACAGCGTTGGCTTGTGTTTACGTTCTTGATTAAATCGAAAAATTACATCATAAAGTATACATGGAAAATACATTAAAAAAATTAGTACATAATTACAAATTCGGGTCCAAAATGTTTGTACGCGTTTGTCAAAGACACACGAAATAGCATTTAACTAACTGGCTACTAAAGCCAGCGTTGGCATTTGTTTACGTCCTTGATAAAACTAAAACATTACGTCTGAAATTATACATGCAAATACATTTAAAATTATGAAATCTTACTTACAGGTTGTGGCCCAACAACTGCTGCCTCTGGTTTTAAAGTTGGAACCGCTCCATGTTTTAGTAATAGTTTCTGTGTGAATCCGGCATTGAACTCGTGTAGATTCTGGAAGCTGTCTTCCGTAAAATGCGCAGCACAGAGAGCTAAATTAGGATTGTCATTGTCAGGAACATAATCAAACATAAATTTTAACCATTGTTGACGAACTACAGCGTCCGTAGGAAGCCCAAACACAGAAGACCTGACAGCTGGGTGAAAATAACACCGTTTCGACGGCATGACTACAACTCTCCACTATAACTCTTCCTCTTCGACAAAGCAGCAGAACATGGCCTTGCCCCCTCTTTGGCATGTTCCTGAGGGAGGGGTTGATGCAAATTTATGGGTTTGTTACGTATGCAACCCTGAAAGTATCTCGTTGTAGTCCCATATGTGTCGTTTTTGTAGGCATTAAACTTCCTGAGACGATATCTCCTCTTACATTGAACTTTCAGCGCAGCAACTTTGCGGATACTGTTCATGCACCAACAGCAACATTACACACTATTTAAAATTAAAAAAGTGAAACCGCAGTAAACCACCCCTTTAAGTCTTATGATATTTAGTAGACTAAAACTAGACTAAGGGTGCTTTCACACTAGCACTTTTGGTGCACACCCGCTGATACATTTTTGGTATGAATGAAAATTTATATCATAGTATTTTTCAAAATTATACCGGTTTCACGGTATATGATGGTATTTTATTTCATGCATGACTGGGTGTTAACCACATTTTCTACTGATTAAGAGAATAAATACTGCAGTAGATTGATTAGAATGCCCTATTTTGCTGTCATGATGAGTAAATATTGTAGAAAAATATTTGTGGCGGATAAGTTCTTCTGTGTCATCACGTTCTACAGCTTCAGTTTAGGAACTTTCTCGCTTAGTAAAACATACAGCTGTGTCCTCACCACAGTGCAACAGTGAAAATAGACCTCTGTCAGTGTCACGTTACAACATATACCGATATACACTAGTATTACGGTATTTTGAAAATTCATATCATAACAAAAATAAACAACGGTATTCATGAACCAGTATACCGCACAGCACTAGCAAAAGTCTACATTAAAATGCATTTCTAAAAATAGTGGCTAAGCCACCACCATGTTAATTTGGTCTCAGAGAGATGAAAAAGCACAGTCCAAAGGGGACAGCTAACCCAGAGACAATAGTTCACCAGCTTTTAACCAAGTCTCAGTCATGAAAAAGAAATTCAAGGCGTTTGAAGTTTAAATCTGATGTGTTATGATCCATTCAATTTTTTTTCCTTAGGTTTTCTTTATTCTCTCTAAATAAGGTCTTTAAAGTTTTAAATTTACATTGATAAAACTTGCACAAACTTTGTGAATATTAATCTGCCAAAGCTTGCTGGAGCCTGTCTGAGCTGGTGATGCTGGGCTGAGCTTGTGCCATTCTTGCCAAGCTGGTCCATCAGCTAGTCCAAATTGGTGATGCTGATGACCAGGTAATAGACAGCTTGGACCAGCTACTAGTTTAAGCTGGTATTACATTACATTAATTTTCCAGTAGGGCTATGATCCTGTTGTCAACATGCTCATATTTGCTACTTTGTTTTTTTTTTTTCTTAATAGATGCGATGATGACAAAACACCTTCCAAAAGAAAGAAATACCTTTCAAAGAAGCTCAAGATTATTTCATGGAAAGCAGAGACTGATGTTGACCGGGTTCCACAGACTCTGAGATTCCTGCCTACACGGGAACCTGGACCACAGTTGTCTACTGCTGACTCGCACTCTCCCATGAATCTTTTCAAATTGTTTTTCACAGAGAGTGCTGTGGCAAATCTGTGCCACAGCACAAATGCTCAGGCTGCCAAGTCAATTGCAAAAGGCCGCAAGTACAAATGGACAGATGTCAGTGTTGATGAGCTTTACAGCTACATCGGACTCATTTTCTACATGGCCGCGGTGAAGATGAGCTCCATCGCTGACTACTGGCGTCAGGACACTATTTTCTCTGTGCCGTTTCCTGCCACGGTTATGTCAAGGGACAGATATCGCACCATTTCATGGAATGTACACATGAGTCACCCAGACGCAGACAAGGAAAACGACAAAAAGAGAGGCACAGCTGAATATGACCATCTTTTCAGGGTCAAACCCCTCATGAACACTATCTGTCTTGCGTGCAAAGCCTTCTATCATCCTAGAAAAAATTTAGTTGTAAATGAAAGATTGGTGGCATGCAGAGCAAATACAGAAAAGACACAGCACTCAAAAACCAAGATGACAAAGTTGGGCTTTAAGTTTTTTGTCCTTTCAGACTCATCAAATGGGTATACTGTAGACTTTTCCATCTACACGGGCAAAAATAGTTTTCCTGCAGACTGTGGGCTTTCATATGATGCTGTGATGTCTCTCCTGGACCGTAAAGTTTTAGGCTCTGGGTACAATTTGTACATGGATGATTTCTACACAAGTCCAAAGCTCTTTACAGACTTGTTCGCTAAGAAGTTTGGTGCTTGTGGGATTTACCGAGACCACAGGAAGGACTTCCCGAAGACTGCAGCTAATTCACTGACCAAAGACTCCACCATGGGGTCCATCAGGTGGATTCGGAATGGTCCCCTTCTGTGTGTGAAGTGGATGGACACGCAAGAGGTGTCTGTTTGTTCCACCATCCATGCTGCCTATACAGGAGACCGAGTGAAAAGGAAAGCCAAATTACAGGATAGATGGAAGACAAAGATTTTAACATGTCCTGCACCTGTGTCTGCATATAACCACCACGTGGGGGGTGTTGACCTGTCTGATCAGCTGTTGCAATTCTACACCATACAGCACAAAGCCATGAAGTGGTACAGAAAAGTCTTTCTACACTTCTTAGACATTGCTGCCACTAATGCTTTCATATTGCACAAAGAGCTGCTTGGCAGCATGACTCGCAAAGAGTTCATGGAAGAGCTTATTGCAGAGCTCTGTGGCGTGTCGCAGAAAGCAGAACCAAAACAGACCAGCACAGACCATGTGCCGGTTGCAGGGGCTGAGCTGATTTCAGATGTCAGAAAAATCGCTACTGTTGGTCGCCGAATTGTGTACATTGCAAGACAGTGCATGCTAAGAAGCAACAAACACCTTGGAAATGCCAGGCTTGTAATGTTCACTTGTGTCTTCAGTTGAACAGAAACTGTTTCCAGGAATGGCACAAAGGCGTGTTCAAATCTGGGAGCTCATAAATG
The DNA here is from genome assembly GCF_012432095.1 of Onychostoma macrolepis. NCBI lineage: Eukaryota > Metazoa > Chordata > Actinopteri > Cypriniformes > Cyprinidae > Onychostoma > Onychostoma macrolepis. Next base: position 21,706,761 of record NC_081179.1, read on the forward strand.
GATTGAACGTGCCGGTTTTTCCTCCTCTTTCCATTATAAAGCAGCTAAAATAAAAGATGTTAGAAGAGTCATTTCCATATTGGCAGACCCATTAGGATGCTGGTCATTATCTTTAATAATAAATGTGGAACATAGAGACATATCTCCTTGTCACCTTGACCATCAGGACAAGACCATCGGAACCAAATGATCAAATTTGGCTGAACTCTCCAATTTGCCTGTTTAAAGTCGTGCAGTAATGTCTGCAGTGCGACACAAAGATGCCCCTGTGTTGCAGATGAGGTTAGAGAGTCTTAAAAGGCTTCTGCAGCCATTAATTTGTGCCGAAGAAGGATGACAGGCTCTGCCCCATTCTAGATCCGAGATGGCTGAACCATGTTCTGGCAAATTGCCCGTTCCGGATGATCGCTCAGAAACGGATCATACGTCTGAATTAAAGACTGGTTTATTTCAGCGGACTTGAAAGATTCACATTTTCAATCCCAAAAAGACGTTCTCACAATGTTTTGGGGTTCACTTTCAAAGGAATTTCATACTAATTTACTGTCCTTTTGGGCTGTCCTTAGCCCTATGTACATTTATAAAATATGTAGATGTGGTGCCCTCCTGAGGATTGGTGGATTCTGGCTTTATTTTGGCACAAACCCTTCCCCCCTCATTTGAGAGGACTCTTGGTCTGTTGGAAGGGTCACTGAGATTTTTGCATGTGTCCACTTATTAGGGAGGTGTAGAAATGAAACACGAGTCCAGTACAAAGAGAGTCAAGATTCTAGATCTTGTGTTACAGTCAAATCAGTTCAGTCTGATCTTTCACAAAATTAAATGGCACAAACAGGAAACGCCTGCCACAAGAAGAAAGCAGTTGAGTGCACCAAACACAATATCGGGGGAATTCCCTTGAGAGGGCAATGCATCAACCTGTTTAACTGGGTGATAGTTCACTGGGGGAGAAAATGAAGCATCATCTGGAATAAGAGAACTCAAACTCTCCTCATCGTAGTGGTCGTTTGTAGTGTTTAGAAGTCTTATTCATTCATAAATCTTATTCATAAATCTTATTCATTCTTTTGTAAATTTTAAATTGGTGACCGTTTTAACTTCTTAACTTTTTAATTATATGTGTGAACTATTATCCTGAATTGAGTATATAAGTGTTGTGAATTTATGCAATAATTTAGACAAACCATCTTGACTGTTTGTCGATGCCTGCACATGTGAATGTTTCACTGTGTTTATTCCTAAATTTCATGTAGTGTGAAATCATCTATAGTTGACTGTAACATTTCATGTATTCTGAACTTGACAATAAAAGGCATCAATGGACTGGTGTTTGTCTCGTGTTATAATCAGACTGTCCACTGAGTTTCTGCATTCCTGACAGATTTGGATACAATTAACATTGGTTATTCAACAGGTGGCGATGAGGTTTCCTCCTCTGCCACCACTCTTGAGACTGTGGCAGTCCATGGAACCGACTGAGGGAAAGATATGAAGTTTGCACACTGATAAAGATAGTCTCAATATTAAGCATAGAAAATTCGGAGTCTCTAACTCAAGCCCTTTAATGCCACCAACAGCTCAAATTGTTTATACTGTTTATGCTAATAACTTTTACTTTTTTTTTCTTTTTTTTTTTTTTTAAGGTAAGTGGTTGCAATCAATGTATTTTAGCTACATTTATTAAATAAAGTTGACTAACTTTCAACTAACTTTTTTTTTTTTTAATTATTATTATTTAAATACAGCTAACATAAATTGTTTGCAACCATTTACCTTTAAAAAAAAAAAAAAAGTATATATTTTTTTTAGTGTATGTCTCCAACATTATGCCTTGAATGTACTCCAAAAAAAATGAGGGGCAGTACCACCATGTGGTCAAACATTATAGTGACATTTATAAAAATGCTAATAGCTTTTGATTAATTTTGCCAATAGTCATCATGAGACAGGTTTGGTATTGCCTTCATGAAAATGGTCAGACAATACTTCAAAAAGCTATTAATTGACAATGAAATCACACATTTTAATTGTTTTCCACTCACCTGTAGTTATGGTAATAAGTTTGCATGTATGTTGCAGATCTGCAAAATGTTAATACCCCCCCCCCCCCTTTAATACTGCCTGAATAAACTAATTTGCATAGCAGATGCATACATAAAGTCCACAAGCCAAAATAATACTGACTGGATTTACATAAGTGAACCAGATCAAACATTTTACATTTGATTCTTAATAATGTGTTACTGTTTTTTAGTATTATTATTGCTGCCCTTCAGAAGATCCTGTATGTAAGATATTTACTTATTTACAATTTTTAATGATCATCTTATTCAAAAATGTACACTCCTCTGCTCTGAGCTTAAATCTGCAAAAATAAAATATAATAATCATTAGCCGATATCATATTTAACAAATGACATGTAAATCAGATTAAGTGAATTTGGCTTACTATTAGTATGATACTTGGTAACGTTCATCAAACTGTGAAAGCAAATAATTATACTTAAATGTTAATAGACCTTTTCTAAAGTGTTTTTGAATATGCATAAGATGTTTTTGTTTATAAGGTCCTATTTTCCATAACTCTGTATTCACTTAATGTGACATCACTCATTCCTCATTATTTCTCTCAAGTAATTATACTGATGTCAGACTCATTTAAAAGACTTATTTGGTACCATTTGTAAGGTTTTAAATTGGTGTGAACAAAACTGGCTGTCTATAGGTGTTACAGAGGAGGCTCCTTTACCGCCTCCCTCGCACCACCAGAGGGAGCCATCCCCCGAATATTAAGCATTCCATTTGGACTCCATTTCCCATCATCCTCATACCTGGGACTGATTGATCATCCACACCTGCACCTCATTTACACTCACACACATAAGCCACTCACTCACACAGACTCCTTGCGAAGTCTTGATTTGCCCTTGCTGTCATTTCTGAGCGTATACCCGTGTTTGATTTCTGTGTTTGTTGACCTTGGACTGTATCCTGTTTTCTGATTGTTCTCTGCCTGCCCCGACCTTGGCTTGTTTTCCCTGGACTGTGTCTGCTTGCCGCCTGCCCTGATCTTCTGCCCGGTTCTTGATTCTGTCTCTGTCTAGCCCCTGCTGCTCTGCTTTGCCGGTATTTGACCCTGTATTGTCTGATTACTCTAATAAAGCTGCAAATGGATCCAAACGCTTCTGACTCGTCACAACAGAAGACTTCGCCAAACAGCGATCCAGCAGCGCTCGTGCAACTATCCACAGAGCTAACGGCACAGGCCTCACAGCTCGCCATGCACCAGCACCAGTTACAGCGGCTTACTACATTAACTGAGGATTTGGTCAAAGCACTACAGGAATCAACCTGTCATCTCCGAAGCCGCCTCTCAGCAGGTCCCAAACCCCAGTAGCTCCCCACCGGCTCAGACAACCCCACTTAGCCCACGACTCGCTTTTCCTGAAAAATTTGATGGTGAACCGGCCAGATGTAAGGGCTTCCTACTCCAATGTTCGCTTTTTGTTAGCCAACAGCCCTCGCTGTATCCGACAGACTCAAGCCGCATTGCTTTCGTTTGCTCGTTACTCACCGGGAGGGCGTTGGAATGGGTCACTGCTGTCTGGAGGATGGATGGTTCGTCATTTCCCACCTTCGATATATTCCTCCAACATTTCCGCAATGTTTTCGAACATCCAGCCGATGGGAAAAGTGCGGGGGACCAACTGTTAACTCTCTCTCAAGGGAGGAAATCGGCCGCCGAGTACGCTCTATCCTTCCGAACACTCGCGGCTCAGACTACGTGGGTAGAGGACACTCTAAAGCTCTTGTTTCGGAGGGGAATGAACCTGGAGCTTCAGTCAGAACTGGCCTGCCGGGAGGAGGGAAGGAGTTTGAATGAGTTCATTGATCTCTCCATCCACATAGACAATCTGATCCGCTCTCGACGTTTGATGCGAGCCACGCCCCGCTACATGCCAGAGACCACCACCGCAGCTGAGCCTATGCAACTAGGATTTACTCGCCTCACACCTGAGGAACGAGAACGCCGCATGCAGAATCAACTGTGTCTCTATTGTGGACAAGCCGGACACATGAAGGTATCCTGCCCTGTCCGTCCAACTTCCAATACTCGATCGGTGAGTGTCGATCCTCGTATTACCACTTCTGCATCAAGCATTAAGTTACCGGTCAAATTGTTTGTTCAAGACAAGATAATTACCACAACTGCTCTGGTAGATTCTGGGGCAGCCGGTAACTTCATATCACATGATTCCGCCTTACAACAAAAACTGAAACTAACTCCCTGTGACTTCTTCCTGGCAGTGGAGGCGCTAGACGGCCGCCCCCTCGGTGAGGGAAGGGTCCTACGCATCACTGAGGAAGTCAGATTGCAAGTAGGAACCCTGCACTATGAATTTATCCGACTCTACGTCATTCATTCACCCAATCACTCCATAATTCTCGGACTACCCTGGCTACGCACACATGATACTCACATCTCTTGGAGAGAGGGACAAATTCTTCAATGGGGCACTACATGCCACAACCGTTGTCTCTCAAAGATTCCCCGAGCTTCCAGTCATGCACCTGCCTCGCCTGTTCAGAGTACAGACAATCTAAACCTGCCCTCAGAGTACTCTGATCTCGCCGAGGCGTTCAGTAAGAAGAAGGCATCTCAACTCCCTAATCACCGTTCTGTCGATTGTGCCATAGACCTAATGCCCGGGGCCATTCCTCCCAAAGGTAGAATTTTCCCGTTATCACAACCAGAATCCGAAGCCATGAAGCTTTGAGGAGGAATTAGCCAAGGGTTTCATCAGACCCTCGACCTCTCCCGCTTCAGCCGGATTCTTCTTTGTAAAGAAAAAGGATGGAGGCTTGCGGCCGTGCATTGACTACCGTGGCCTCAACGATATCACCATTAAGTTCCGCTATCCTTTGCCCCTAGTTCCAGCCGCGCTAGAACAGCTTCGCCAGGCCAAGTATTACACCAAGTTAGATCTCCGCAATGCCTACAACCTGATTCGTATCCGCGAAGGTGATGAATGGAAAACGGCCTTCTCGACAACTAGTGGGCACTATGAATACTTGGTCATGCCCTTCGCCTTGCCAACAGTCCGTCAGTCTTCCAGTCATTCATGAGCGACATCTTCCGTGACATGCTCGACAGATGGGTGATCATATATATAGACGTCATCCTGATTTATTCAAACACTCTGGGGGAACACATTCGCCACGTCAGATCAGTGCTGAAACGCCTCATGCAATACCACCTCTACGTCAAAGCTGAAAAATGTGAATTCCATCAGACCAGCACCTCGTTCCTCGGTTACGTTATCAGCCAGGAAGGGGTAGCAATGGACGAGAAAAAGGTCAAAGCAGTCCTGGAATGGCCACAGCCCCAGACAGTGAAAGAGCTGCAACGCTTTCTAGGATTTGCAAATTTCTACCGGCGATTTATCAGAAACTTCAGTGTGATCGCCGCACCTCTGACAACCATGACTAAACGTCACGCTTCTAGATTGACTTGGTCACCAGAGTCACGTCAAGCATTCGAGGAACTCAAGACTCGGTTCACGTCCGCACCCATCCTTCGACACCCGGACCCTGAATGTGAGTTCACTGTGGAAGTCGACGCTTCGAACACGGGGGTAGGGGCAATACTGTCTCAACGTCATGGGTCACCAGCGAAGTTGTATCCGTGTGCCTTTTTCTCCCGAAAACTAACAGCTGCGGAACGAAATTACGACGTGGGCAATCGTGAACTTCTCGCCATGAAATTAGCACTTGAAGAATGGCGCCATTGGCTGGAGGGAGCTTCTCACCCATTCCTCGTTCTCACGGATCATAAAAATCTGGAGTATCTATGCTCAGCTAAGCGTCTAAATCCCCGACAGGCCAGATGGGCATTGTTTTTTACAAGGTTTCGGTTCACGGTAACCTACCGACCAGGCACCAAGAACACCAAGGCTGACGCTCTCTCGCCAAACTGAGGATACAGTCCAATCCATCTCCAGTGATAATATAATTCCCGAAAAACTGCTCTTAGCCCCAGTACAATGGGATATTATGACTGAGATCGAGCATCTGAATCTTCAAAACCCACCGCCTCCTGAATGCCCAGCTAACCTCACCTATGTCCCTGAATCCCTTCGACCACGACTACTATCCCAAGTACATGAAGCGCTTAGTTCAGGTCATCCTGGAATCACCGCCACTGAGAATCTGCTCAGGAACCGATTTTGGTGGTCCACGTTGCTGACTGACACAACCAAATATATCCAAAACTGCCTCACATGCAACACATCCAAGTCCCCTCGACAACTTCCAGCTGGGTTACTCAATTCACTGCCCACACCACATCGACCGTGGTCTCACATTGCCATCGATTTCATCACCGACCTACCCAATTCCCAGGGTAACACCACTATACTTACCATCGTCGACCGCTTCTCCAAGGCCTGCCGTCTGATTCCACTGCCTAAGCTTCCCGCATCCTTCGAAACCGCGGAATTACTCTGCAATCATGTGTTCTGTTTCTACGGATTACCCGAAGACATAGTCTCTGATCGCGGTCCCCAGTTTACTTCTAGGGTATGGTCCGCCGCCTTCAAGCATCTCAACGTTAACATCAGCCTCACATCCGGCTATCATCCCCAATCCAACGGGCAAACTGAGCGTCTGAATCAGGAGGTGATACGATTCCTCAGATCATACTGTCAACAACAACAATCAGACTGGAGCAGGTACTTACTATGGGCAGAATATGCTCAAAACTCCTTGATGAAACCCGCCACAGGTATGACCCCTTTCAAGTGCATTCTGGGCTTCCAGCCTCCCCTGTTTCCCTGGTCTGGCGAACCCACCGAATTACCCTCAGTCACCAATTGGTTGCAACACAGCGAGGAGGTCTGGGACCGAGCTCATACTCATCTACTTCATGCCGTCAAGAACAACAGGCCAACCGACATCGACGCCCCAATCCCGAATACACCCCAGGCCAGTGGGTCTGGCTCTCAACTAAAGATTTACGCCTTCGACTTCCATGTAAAAAACTCAGTCCCAGGTATGTTGGTCCTTTCAAAATTTCTAGACAAATATCCCCAGTATCATTTCGTTTGGAACTGCCTTCTAATTATCGTATTTCTCCCACATTCCATGTATCACTTCTGAAACCGCTGGTGGTCCGAGAGGAGACGGAGGAGGAGGCCAGACCACAGACCCCCTGCCTTTCCTGGTTGACGGCGAGGAGGCGTATCGAGTGCACGAGTTGCTAGACTCCAGACGCCGGGGCGGTACCCTCCAGTATCTGGTCGATTGGGAGGGGTTCGGTCCGGAGGAGCGATCTTGGGTCAACGCTGGGGATATCCTTGACCCCACACTCACTGAGGAATTTCACAGAACGCATCCGGAAAAACCGGCCCCACAACCCCGTGGGAGACCCGGCGTCGTTGCCTCCTCACGTCAGGAGCAGCTCGCGGGGAGGCTCTGTTACAGAGGAGGCTCCTTTACCACCTCCCTCGCACCACCAGAGGGAGCCATCCCCCGAATATTAAGCATTCCATTTGGACTCCATTTCCCATCATCCTCATACCTGGGACTGATTGATCATCCACACCTGCACCTCATTTACACTCACACACATAAGCCACTCACTCACACAGACTCCTTGCGAAGTCTTGATTTGCCCTTGCTGTCATTTCTGAGCGTATACCCGTGTTTGATTTCTGTGTTTGTTGACCTTGGACTGTATCCTGTTTTCTGATTGTTCTCTGCCTGCCCCGACCTTGGCTTGTTTTCCCTGGACTGTGTCTGCTTGCCGCCTGCCCTGATCTTCTGCCCGGTTCTTGATTCTGTCTCTGTCTAGCCCCTGCTGCTCTGCTTTGCCGGTATTTGACCCTGTATTGTCTGATTACTCTAATAAAGCTGCAAATGGATCCAAACGCTTCTGACTCGTCACAACAATAGGGCTGTCTATAAGCTAGTTGTGCAAGTTGTAAAAAAAGTGTTGGGACAAAGTATGAGGCATACTTCATTACATTCGGACATCTTGCTAGCCAGAAATACATTTGTATTGCTAACATTTGCTCCCTGGGCTAGCAAATATCAGAAGTTGAATTGAGTATTCAATCACAAGCCGCCGTATTCAATTGATGACATGTATGTTTCAAGCTAGCCGGTTGGGTCAAATTCTGGATTGGTAATATTGGTCTTGGTCACTGACAATGCTAGTTTACAGATTGCGTGAGTAATATCCACTCCCCATGGATCACCCTGCCCCTCAATAGCGTGTCCGCCCCACAATTCAGATGTCCGGGGACATAGACTGCTCAAATAAAATGGTGGAATCTGCCCACAGAAGTTTTTCTTTCACAGAGGCCTCAAGCTCACATCTCTGGTGATTTATAAATGCTACCATGTGTTGTCCAACCTGATGAGAACACGAGGAGGATAATTGTTTTGATGTTGAGGTAAGGTTTATAAATATATATGTGTGTGTGTGTGTGTGTGTGTGTGTGTGTGTGACCCGTGCTGGCAAAACAAGTCAAAATTTTCAAATAATAGTTAGTTTAATCTTCACATTCTCCATTTAAATACCTTTAAAATGATATATCTTGTTGGAATCGGACACACACACAAAAAAATGGAAGGCGATAGAGTCAGCAGATCTGAATTAGAGAAAAAAATAGAATTAAAGTTTTCTGAAGATTCCAAAGCAAAATCACCAAGCAACGTTGCATATTTTCCTCCATTTTTTTTTCTTAATGATTATTACTATATTAATCGCACTATGATATAGCTATTTTATTGTATCTTTGTTATTAAAAATAAGAACAATATGCAAGTAAACAGTAGTTTAATAAAGAGCAGCGAGTGATTCCATCTTTTAATTTTAATGTCTGATTAACATTGAGACAGATCTATATTAAGACCTACTGTAATGCATGGATCTAATAAAATGTTACACATCAGATTATTTCCCAACCGTTAACTAAACGTTCATGTAAAATATAACAGATTATGTTTGTGTTGATATTGCCAATAGGCTACATATTTCGCAATGCACTTTAAGGCGACCGCGCGCTCGTGGAGAGGCGCATCTTATGCACGCGCTTTGCAAATTCGATATGAATATTCACAAAGCTGGAATGCTGCGCTTTGCAACAATAGATCTACAACTTATGGTGAGAAGCAGCAGAAGTGAGCAGAGAAAAATTTACTCCTCTCAGAAAACGTACAAATAAAGATAATTTTTGATGTTTAGCCTAATTACTATTTGGAGCTTTTGGGATCGCTAGAAGGCTTAATGATCTCATTTTTGTGAAAATCTCAAATTAGTCAAAGTAGCCAGTAGCTCAAAATTAGATCGATCCCTTTACAGTAAGTATCTTTAATACCCTTTGCATCATGGGAATTTTCAGTGACATCAGACCCCACATACAGGGACTTACTGTATTTTTTAAAATTGCTGTATACTACTGTATCTGCCGTAACAGCCTCTTTGGCACCATTCCATTGAGGTTGTTTAATTTTCCACATTTCTTATATTTGGATTGACAAGATTTGCCCTAGACAGTGTCTATAACACCGCAACCGCTTGGGACTGACTATATTGGATGTTACATTGGCAAATAATTTTGCCCTTCATGTCAGAAACAGCGCGGAGTACTACTTTACGTCAGAAATATACCAGGGCATCAGTTTTCTGTCCGCATCCACTGTAGATAGTATTAACAGATTATAATGGGCTCTAAATTGTCTTTTGTCGCATCGTGGGGATGAACCCACAACAGTGGAGGAGTTCCGGAGAACATCTGCACTGTGTGTCGATGCACCTTACGAGAGAATAAGACTAGCAAGCAAGGTAAAAATATGTGTACATTTGTCTGTGTGTTTTTGTCAGATTTTGGCACACCAGATTAACCTAGTAACATTTACCCGTCAACATGGCTGTGCTGTCATTTCAAACGACTTCTGTCAGCTTATTGAATTATCAAATTAAAATTGATTTTAACGAACAACACTTGTTTTATATTAACATTAAAGGGGACCTATTATGCCCCTTTTTACAAGATGTAAAATAAGTATCTGATGTCCCCAGACAGTATACAGGTGATGGTCATATAATTAGAATATCATCAAAAAGTTTATTTATTTCACTAATTCCATTCAAAAAGTGAAACTTCTATATTATATTTATTCATTACACACAGACTGATATATTTCAAATGTTTATTTCTTTTAATTTTGATGATTAGAGCTTACAGCTCATGAAAGTAAAAAATCAGTATCTCAAAATATTAGAATATTTACATTTGAGTTTGAATAAATGACCATCCCTACAGTATAAATGCTGGCCAATCAAGCACAGTAACACTGGTCATTGAACCAGCTTTTGGTACCTTTGGAAGTGTGGGCAGGTGCCAAGTCCTGCTGGAAAATGAAATCAGCATCTCCATAAAGCTTGTCAACAGAAGGAAGCATGAAGTGCTCTAAAATCTCCTGGTAGATGGCTGCGTTGACTGTGGACTTCAGAAAACACAGTGGACCAACACCAGCAGATGACATGGCAGCCCAAATCATCACTGACTGTGGAAACTTCACACTGGACTTCAAGCAACATGGATTATGTGCCTCTCCACTCTTCCTTCAGACTCTGGGACCTTGATTTCCAAATTAAATGCAAAATTTACTTTCATCTGAAAAGAGGACTTTGGACCACTGAGCAACAGTCCAGTTCTTTTTCTCCACAGCCCAGGTAAGATGCTTCTGACGTTGTCTCTGGTTCAGAAGTGGCTTGGTAGCCCTTTTCCTGAAGACGTCTGAGCGTGGTGACTCTTGATGCACTGACTCCAGCTTCAGTTCTCTCCTTGTGAAGCTCTCACAAGTGTTTGAATCAGCTTTGCTTGACAGTATTCTCAAGCTTGCAGTCATCCCTGTTGCTTGTGCACCTTTTCCTACCCAAATTCTTCCTTCCAGTCAACTTTGCCTTTAATATGCTTTGATACAGCACTCTGTAAACCGCCACACCTTTCAGTAATGACCTTCTGTGACTTACCCTCTTTGTGGAGGGCGTCAATGATCGTCTTCTGGATCATTGCCAAGTCAGCAGTCTTCCCCATTATTGTGGTTTCAAAGAACAAGAGATACCCAGAATTTATACTGTAGGGATGGTCATTTATTCAAACTCAAATGTAAATATTCTAATATTTTGAGATACTGATTTTTGACTTTCATGAGCTGTAAGCTCTAATCATCAAAATTAAAAGAAATAAACATTTGAAATATATCAGTATGTGTGTAATGAACGAATATAATATACAAGTTTCACTTCTTGAATGGAATTAGTGAAATAAATCAACTTTTTGATGATATTCTAATTATATGACCAGCACCTGTATGTGCAGTTTTAGCACAGATACATTTTTATAGCTTGTTAAAATTGCCACTTTTAGGGTATGAGCCAAAACGCGCCGATTTAGAGTATGTTGCTTTAAATGCAAATGAGCTGTTGCTCCCAGAGAAGAGGGCGGAGCTTCAAGAGCTCAAGCTCCAGCATTAGCAGTGCTAGCCTTTGCAAATAAACATTCCACTATTACTACAAGCCTGTTATCTTTACAGAAAACATACTCTTGTTTCAAAGTCCGTTATCTGAATATACTGTGCATAATAAATTTGCGTTTATGAATTGCACGGGATGTTTCCTTAGAAAATGAAATTTAACCACAGTGTCATCGGCTCAGATGGGGGGAGATTATGGAGACTCCTATGTTCATTAGTGCATCCCAAAACACAACCCTTGTAAAGCCTCTTTGGCGCTGACATTGTATATATCTCCAGTAATGGCGGACCGCAGCTTCTCACTCAGGACTTTTTTTTATTTTATTTTTTTTTTAAATAATTGCCATAAAGAAAGTACAAAAAACCAATGCCAGGGGTGAGTTCAATTGAGAATACAGTTATTAGTTACAAGATCAAGAAAATATTAAGAAAATTATACAATGAGACCGTTTTGAGGGCTTTAGAATTGTTGGATGTAAGAAGAGTGTCCAGGTTCTCACTCAGGGCTATGTTTATGCTAATAGGCCTTTATCACACTTCAGTTCGAAAAGCGGAAGATTCAAATAGTACCGTAAAAGAACTTCCGCTGCAGCCTCTATCAATGGCTGTGCCCATAGCACGGCATTGTCGTGTATTTTTTATGTAGAATTCAGCACATATACGTCTTCTAAAGACACCAATCTCAGTTTACAAAAATTAATTGAGGATTATGAAACGAAGGAATATGTTATGATGCGTATTTTGTGACTTAAACAGGTGCACAAGGCATACTGTATGTGTACTGGCAATTCTTCACTGTCTGATCACATTATTTAATTTCATTACAGCACAGCACAGCGAGAAAACTATACAAGCAACATATCACATTAATAAGCATTAGAATTAGCCAAAGTTTAAAACGTTAATTATGACTAAAGACTGTATAGAAAGATTAAATTAAAGGTTTAGGGCAACTTGTTGTATTATACATAATGCTCACATTTATGATGCTGACTTTATGATGCAATCCTCTATAAACAGCAAAAATATAGTAAATGTGATATGTAATATTAAAATGTATACGTAGTACAAGTGGTAGTAAAGTGAATAATATAAAAAGCGAGTATAACAGCACAATAACTGATATATTAGATTGATAATAAAGAGTTATGTGTAATACAATAATAAATGAATAGCAATAGATGAATAATAGCAAGTAGAATATGTAATATCAAGGGTGGAATAATACAGAATAGACAATAATGAAGAATAAATTAATAGTAAATTATAAAGTAAATTAAATAATCGTGAGAAGTACAGTTTTATAATGGTATTTGTGTAATAATTATTAAACCAAGTAAGACACAACTAATGACAAGCAAAAAAAAATTGTGGTCATGAATTCCAAATTGTGTTTAATTAATGAGCTCCTTGAGTATTTTATATATATTTCGTTGTGACGAAAAAACCTGACTAATAAAGACTAATTCTCCACTGCTTCCCTCAAGATTTCCCTATATTTTCTAATTAGGTTTTTCAATGAATGAGTAAAATAATGTAAACAACTTGACAAAGCTTGACATTTTGCTCTACAATGCAAATTACACACACTCATGCAGAAAACACACATTCTGAAACAGTCCTTTATTTCTGAATATGTTATAGGAATGTTTGGGGTGTGAGTGTGTGCAGTTTAGTTTGTACAACAAAATGTCAAAGTATAGTTATGTTTAACACAGACCAGAATATGACAGCGAGATGCAGCGATAACTACTTGGACGGACTTTTTAAAAATGTAAATTTATTCTCTGCCAGCAGGAGGCGCTTTAAAGCGGAGAACTAGAGGTTTCCCCGGAAACGGCTGTTGGGCTGTACATTACACAAAGTAGCGCTGAGCTCACAAAAGCTGCTTTATCAGGCATATAACTTGCTAGATGAAATGAAAATGGCACCGAACATTTTCTAAAGACAGTTGTCCTTCAGAAATACAGTGATATAAAAACATCCGCGCCTCGTTTTGATTTTTAAACGTGCATTACGTGCTCATGTTTATTCAACGAAGCCATTTGAAAAATCGGTCCGTTTTGATATATAAATAAATGTATGTGAAACACATCCCACAGCACAACAACCTGAGCCCAACTTCATTACTCATCACTTATCACTTTAACTTTAACTGTGTTTGTAGCCGGCGCCACTAACAAGACCGATAAACAAACACAGACCGGAAGTTAACTTCGGTCCAGGCGCGTGCGCCCGATGAAACCGTCTATAGGGCTTGGCAACCGACGTCACTGCGCAGTGCATTCTGGGACGTAAACAAGAGGGCGCCACCATATTGTGAGGCCACATCGGACGAGACTTAAAACAACCACACGAAAAACAATGTTGAAAAGTCGATTAAAAGAACAAAATGTACTATACAGAGACAAACTTCTAACGGACGCAAGAAAACGGTACCTGGAAAAGATGGCCAACCACCCGCACCTATATTTTTGCCTGATTTTGATTTAGATAACCGCACCCGATCGTCACATTCAGGGTTCATATACGGTCATGAAAAACCTGGAAAAGTCATGGAATTTTAAACAGCAATTTCCAGGCCTGTAAACTTTTGGAAAAATAAATAAAGCCAGAAAGTTTTGGAAAAGTCATGTTTCACAATTCTATGTACAGTAGAATTATGCTTAATCAGGTCCTGAATTTCGATTGTGGGATATTGCGCATATATTCCGCAGCTTTCGACTTTAAAATGAGGGAAATTCCTGCAAAACATTTATTCAATATAGCGTGTAGGTTAGATGAGTAAATAAATTCACACAACCAGTCATTTGAAAACAGCGTGAGTGATTCAGCTGCACCGCGTCTTCTCTTCACATCGGCGCATCTAGTGCTGCTGCACGCTGCGATACAAGACTTTAGCTCGCGTTTCGGTACAGTTGACAGAATTGTCAATTGCCTAATCGGTCATTGTTGCATCGTCACAGAAATGTATTATTTGCACGTCTTTTTAAGTCTTTCGGTACTCGTGCGCTCCAGAGGCGCTTTTCTGTGTGCTGCAATCCAAAGCGCTGCGCTGCGAACAAACAAACAAAGCTTGTTGCGCTTAAGTGGCCAAATACACACAAAATAATGTCAAAATGGTCGTCCTGGCGAGTATCCTCATAAGCATTGTCAGTTTTGTCTTAAGTTGCGAAAGAAAACGCAATGTATACGTATTGGATCCGTGAAACAGGTCTTGTGACAGAAGCCTAATAAAGTGTGCCGTCTGTCATTAATGTTAATCAAACAACAAAAGACAGAAGAAATCCCTCACTGCTCTTGACTAAATAATGTTTTGTTGAATAACTTTAATATGTTGATTTACACTTTATTCAATTTCTGTATCCTATTTAAAACAGGTTCATATTACAACTTCCTCGGCGCGTCGCAACAAGTGGCCTCACAAAATGGCGATTTTTCCCATCAGCCACCGCGGCGCTAGAGCAGTGACGTCACGCCCCCATCCCCTATAGGGTAGAGAGCGTCACAAAGGGGCGGGACTTTTTCCCCTCAGTGACCTGAACAGAGGGAGAAACAGCTCTTTTGGAGAGACTGTTCATGATGTATTGGTTTTATAAAAAAAAATGGCTAGCTGCCTTTCTAGTTTTAGAATTAGTTTGTTATAGTTTTTAATGGAATTTAAGATTTACTGCATTTTTGTGTGTGTGTGTGTGTGTGTGTGTGTGTGTGTGTGTGTGTGTGTGTGTGTTTTAAAGGCCACTGCAATGAAGCATCAAGAAAGACATGAGTATGCCTGCCACCCTGAGACTGATAATTCATGGTAAGAGAACAACTATGGTTTTGAGAGGTTTGCCTTTTAAAAGTGTGTCATTTGTACTTTTTTTTTTCTTCTTCTCTTCTTCTTCAGGGAACACATCTGTCACTAACAAAGTGGATGGTGAGCAAAGGTGGTGGCCACATTTTTGAGCAGCACCTGGGTTTTGCAGATGGCTATGTATTTTTCCCCATTATGTTTCTGTTGCATAAAGATTCTTTGTGAGGATGAATCCAGAGGACACAACATAATGCACTGCAAAATGTCCTAAGACAGGAGAAATGGTGAAGATGCACTCTTCCAGCATTTGGAAGACAATATTTTTAAGTGTTATACATGCAGTGTTTTAAATAAATAATTTGATAATTTGTAATTATTGTGCCTGTTTTAATTGAATGCCAGTATTACCCATGTAGGATAAAAGTCAAATGAAATCTATATTAAAATGAATGAATTACAATAGTATACAGATGAATTTGATATTTTTACAGTAATTTACTGTAAAACAGTACAGTTTGCTACTGCAGATCTTAATTACAGTAACTTTACTGTAAAAACCCTTTGAAATGTCTAACAGTGTAAGATATACCAACACTTAATATGATGACAAGCTCTTAAAGGAACACTCCACTTTTTTTTGGAAATAAGCTCATTCTCCAACTCCCCCAGAGTTAATAAGTTGAATTTTACCGTTTTGGAATCTATTCAGCCGATCTCCAGATCTGGCGATAGCACTTTAGCATAGCTTAGCATAGATCATTGAATCGATTAGACCACTAGCATCGCGTTCAAAAATGACCAAAGAGTTTCAATATTTTTCCTATTTAAAACTTGACTCTTCTGTAGTTATATTGTGTACTAAGACTGGCGGAAAATAAAAAGTTGCGATTTTCTAGGCCGATATGATTAGGAACTATAATCCCATTCCGGCGTAATAATCAAGGAAGTTTGCTGCCGTAAAATGGCTGCAGCAGGCGCAGTGATATGCCACGGCAAGCACCACTCACATTTTCTTCAGGAAATGTACATATCTATTTCCACATCACTGCACCTGTTCCTGAATAGATTCCAAAACGATTTATTACAAACTTATTAAGTCTGGGGGAGTTGGAGAATGAGCCTATTTCCTAAAAAAGTGGAGTGTTCCTTTAACCATTTGTAACACATGCTTTATAAATACACTTACATTTTATAAACAATTTTCCATCCATCCATACCAAACTGGTAGTCCTATGTCGGGTCGCGGTGATGCCTGCAGCATTCATGGCCAGTTCCATTAAAGAGTTACACACACTCAGTGTGAGTCAGTTCACCTATCATGTGTTTGGATTGTGAGGGAAAGCATGCAGATGAAAGCACCAGTTGCAAATCTGGGGATTCAAGGAAAATAATTAAATAAATAAAGGAACACTACACTGTAAAAATGATTGTGATTTTAACAGTAAAAAACTGTAAAATACCACAGTAATAACCTGTTAAATGATTAAGAGTAAGTTTCCTTACTATATACAGTGAATAACTGTAATAGATCTAACCTTTGTTTTCGAGAAAGTAGCCTCAGAGTCGACACTCATAGACTGTGTCTGAAACCACTCCCTTCACCCTCATTCACTAGTCCTACATTACTTCACTATATAGTCCACTAGACAGAGTGATTGAGAACATATGAGTGAATTCAGACACTGATGAACACCTGCTGTTAACAAACACAATCACTGAAGGAAAGAACAAGAAACAAAACTACAACTGACATACAGCCACAGCCTTAAATGAAATCAACTGAAATAAAACAGCAGAGGATGATTAAACAACTCCACAAACAGCATTACCAGCTCCACTTGTGACTAACCAGTTTGACTTCATTTCTGTCATATATCTATGAATTAACAGAGGTTTATATTTTATTTCAAATGTTTTGTTTGACCTCACCATCTTGGTGATCGGTGTTTTGCTTTAGTTATGCTCTTGACCCTTGACTCTTTAAAATTAGTTTTTTTGGCTGTTGTAACTGTGTTTGTAGAGCACATTTATTATGACAAGAAAAGCCAAGAGAAATTGTAGTTAAGTAGTTTTGGTTAAAACTTAAGCGGTGGTCATCGTCAGTTAGTGTCAAGCAATATGGGTGATTTGTAATTATTTTCACATTGTTTATGGTAGTAATATTACTCTACAAAGTAGCGCTGAGCTCACAAAAGCTGCTTTATCAGGCATATAACTTGCTAGATGAAATGAAAATGGCACCGAACATTTTCTAAAGACAGTTGTCCTTCAGAAATACAGTGATATAAAACATCCGCGCCTCGTTTTGATTTTAAACGTGCATTACGTGCTCATGTTTATTCAACGAAGCCATTTGAAAAATCGGTCCGTTTTGATATATAAATAAATGTATGTGAAACACATCCCACAGCACAACAACCTGAGCCCAACTTCATTACTCATCACTTATCACTTTAACTTTAACTGTGTTTGTAGCCGGCGCCACTAACAAGACCCATAAACAAACACAGACCGGAAGTTAACTTCGGTCCAGGCGCGTGCGCCCGATGAAACCGTCTATAGGGTAGAGAGCGTCACAAAGGGGCGGGACTTTTTCCCCTCAGTGACCTGAACAGAGGGAGAATCTGAAACAGCTCTTTTGGAGAGACTGTTCATGATGTATTGGTTTTATAAAAAAAAAATGGCTAGCTGCCTTTCTAGTTTTAGAATTAGTTTGTTATAGTTTTTAATGGAATTTAAGATTTACTGCATTTTTGTGTGTGTGTGTGTGTTTTAAAGGCCACTGCAATGAAGCATCAAGAAAGACATGAGTATGCCTGCCACCCTGAGACTGATAATTCATGGTAAGAGAACAACTATGGTTTTGAGAGGTTTGCCTTTTAAAAGTGTGTCATTTGTACTTTTTTTCTTCTTCTCTTCTTCTTCAGGAACACATCTGTCACTAACAAAGTGGATGGTGAGCAAAGGTGGTGGCCACATTTTGAGCAGCACCTGGGTTTTGCAGATGGCTATGTATTTTTCCCCATTATGTTTCTGTTGCATAAAGATTCTTTGTGAGGATGAATCCAGAGGACACAACATAATGCACTGCAAAATGTCCTAAGACAGGAGAAATGGTGAAGATGCACTCTTCCAGCATTTGGAAGACAATATTTTTAAGTGTTATACATGCAGTGTTTTAAATAAATAATTTGATAATTTGTAATTATTGTGCCTGTTTTAATTGAATGCCAGTATTACCCATGTAGGATAAAAATCAAATGAAATCTATATTAAAATGAATGAATTACAATAGTATACAGATGAATTTGATATTTTTACAGTAATTTACTGTAAAACAGTACAGTTTGCTACTGCAGATCTTAATTACAGTAACTTTACTGTAAAAACCCTTTGAAATGTCTAACAGTGTAAGATATACCAACACTTAATATGATGACAAGCTCTTAAAGGAACACTCCACTTTTTTTTGGAAATAGGCTCATTCTCCAACTCCCCCAGAGTTAATAAGTTGAATTTTACCGTTTTGGAATCTATTCAGCCGATCTCCAGATCTGGCGATAGCACTTTTAGCATAGCTTAGCATAGATCATTGAATCCGATTAGACCAGTAGCATCGCGTTCAAAAATGACCAAAGAGTTTCAATATTTTTCCTATTTAAAACTTGACTCTTCTGTAGTTATATCGTGTACTAAGACTGGCGGAAAATAAAAAGTTGCGATTTTCTAGGCCGATATGATTAGGAACTATAATCCCATTCCGGCGTAATAATCAAGGAAGTTTGCTGCCGTAAAATGGCTGCAGCAGGCGCAGTGATATGCCACGGCAAGCACCACTCACATTTTCTTCAGGAAATGTACATATCTATTTCCACATCACTGCACCTGTTCCTGAATAGATTCCAAAACGATTTATTACGAACTTATTAAGTCTGGGGGAGTTGGAGAATGAGCCTATTTCCTAAAAAAGTGGAGTGTTCCTTTAACCATTTGTAACACATGCTTTATAAATACAC